>NC_056431.1:0-111151 GCF_018296145.1 Oncorhynchus tshawytscha
GGAGGCTGAGACAGGAAATAGGGGGGGTCAATGCAAATAGGAGGGTCAATGCAAATAGGAGGGTCAATGCAAATAGGAGGGTCAATGCAAATATCCAGGTAGCCATTTGATTAGCTGTTCAGGAGTCTTATGGCTTGGGGGTAGAAGCTGGTTTAAATCTTTAAAAAGATTCCTCAATCTATACACAATGCCCTGTAATAACAAAGTGAAAACAGGTTTTTAGAAATGTTTGCAAATGTATTAAAAATATGAAGGATACCTTATTTACATAAGTATTTAGACCCTTTGCTATGTGACTCAATTGAGCTCAGGTGCATCCTGTTTCCATTGATCATCCTTGAGATGTTTCTACAACTTCATTAGAGTCCACCTGTGGTAAATTAAATTGGTTGGACATGATTTGGAACGGCGCACACACACACGTCTATATAAGGTCCCACAGATGACAGCACATGTCAGAGCATAAACTAAGCAATGAGGTTGACGGAATTGTCCGTCGACCTCCGAGTCAGGATTGTATCGAGGCATAGATCTGAGGAAGGGTACCAAAACATTTCTGCAGCATTGAAGGTCCCCAAGAACACAGTGGCCTCCATCATTCTTAAATGGAAGAAGTTTGGAATCACCAAGACTCTTCCTAGAGCTGGCCGTTCGGCCAAACTGAGCAATCTGGGGAGAAGGGCCTTGGTCGGGGAGGTGACCACGAACCCGATGGTCACTCTGAAGGAGCTCTAGAGTTCCTCTGTGGGGATAAGAGAACCTTCCAGAAGGACAACCATCTCTGCAGTACTCCACCAATCAGGACTTTATGGTAGAGTGGCCAGACGGAAGCCACTCTTCAGTAAAAGGCACATAAAAGCCTGCCTAGAATTTGCCAAAAGTCACTTAAAGGACTCTGACCATGCGAAACAAGATTCTCTGGTCTGATGAAATCAAGATGTGACGCTTGGCATTCAGGCCAAAGAGTTCAATCTGGAGGAAACCAGGCACCCTTCATCACCTGCGGTGAAGCGTAGTGGCAGCATCATGCTGTGGGGATGTTTTTCAAATCAAACAGACACCTACTAGTCAGGCTTTTTGAGGTAGTATGTACATGTAGGTATTGTTAAAGTTACTATGCATATATGATGAACAGAGTAGCAGAAGCGTAAAAAGAGGGGTTGGTGGGTGGTGGGACACAATGCAGATAGCCCGGTTAGCCAATGTGCGGGAGCACTGGTTGGTTGGGCCAATTAGGTAGTATGTACATGAATGTATAGTTAAAGTGACTGCATATAAGATAAACAGAGAGTAGCAGTCATCGACACGGAACTCCAACATGTAGCACCAGTCATGTAGATTTATTCTGATAGGAACGGCACAAAATTGTACGTCATGCAATGCACGTCTCACCATCCAACTCTGCACTCACGCACGCTGGTTTGGTGCTTGTTCACTGGGCTAGTTTGCCAAAATAATACAATTACAATATACAATATAATATCTTTAACAATGTACCTGATAGGAACGGCACAAAATTGCACGTCATGCAATGCAGGTCTCACCATCCAACTCTGCACTCACGCACTGTACAAAATATATGAACCCCCCCCCACCACCAGACACAGTAAGTTGCTAGCTAGTACTGGCGGGAATTCTTTACAACAAAATGCACAACAAATATTCTCCAAAAACCGCTGCATCTTATGTGTTATGTTTGAATAACATTTACAAACAATTTGATATAAATTGTACATTTAAATCATCACTTGAGAGTATAAAAAATCACTTTTGATGTACAGTGCTTTGCAACCAACAACTTACCGCTGGTTTGGTGCTTGTTCACTGAGACAATTCTAACTGGAACATCCCCCCTCGTAAGCAAGCTACGCAAACCAGCCAATAAGATGCCATGTTGAGTAGGTGAAGGCAAGACAAACTCAAACCAAAAACCCATTGGCTTAACAATAAAGTGGCAAGGGGAATCACCAATATAACCCTGTTACACTAGCAGCAGCGTAAAAGAGGGGCTGGGGGGGGCACACAATGCAAATAGTCCGGGTAACGGCAGGGACTGGGAAACTAGTTAGGATCGAGGGAAACAGAGAGCTCCTTGATGATGACCTCGGACTGGGGTGAAGGTTTACCTTCCAACAGGACAATGACCCCAAGCACACAGCCAAGACAATGCAGGAGTGGCTTCGGGACAAGTCTCTGAATGTCCTTGAGTGGCCCAGCCAGAGCCCGGACTTGAACCCGATCGAACATCTCTGGACAGACCTGAAAATAGCTGTGCAGCGACACTCCCCATCCAATCTGATAGAGCTTGAGAGGATCTGTAGAGAACAATGGGAGAAACTCCCCAAATACAGGTGTGCCAAGCTTGTAGCGTCATACCCAAGAAGACTCTAAGCTGTAATCGCTGCCAAAGGTGCTTCAACAAAGTACAGAGTAAAAGGTCTGAATACTTATGTAAATATTTCCGTTTTTGTTTAGTTTTTTAAAAAAATATATACATTTGCAAAAAATTCTAAACCTATTTTTTGCTTTGTCATTATGGGGTATTGTGTGTAGATGGATGGAACAAAAATAAATGTAATCCATTTTAGAATTAGGCTACAACAAAATGTGGGAAAAGGGAAGGCGTCTGAACGTTAGCCTCTGCGGTATTTAGTCATCTAGCTAACGTTACTTCTGCTCGTTGTCTGGGTTTGGCCGGGGTAGGCCGTCATTGTAAATAAGAATTTGTTCTTAACGGACTTGCCTAGTTAAATCAAATAAATGCCTTGCACACTCTTGCCTACATCTGCCAGATCTAAGGTGTAATCATTAGTTACAAACAAGAGTTTCTATTGGACAAATTCAGTAATGTTTATTCCTGTTCAGTTTGCTTCTGTTTTAAGAAATTATTTTCAACAGAATCGACATGAGCACCTTCAAACAGTTCACTTTCATAGTAGCCACATAGAATAGTAGCCACATAGAAACAGCATTATCACTTTTCTCGTTGTATAATTCCTTCTCGCATCTACACGTTCTCCTCCTCTCACCTTTTTCCTTCGCTTGTGGACTGGTCACACAACAGCTGTCTGTGACTAGACGAAAACCTTTCCAAGCCAAACCTTCATACCATAACCGACAACCGCTACACACAGCCTACATCGTTATCACCATATTAGCTAACGTCATAGTCAACATGACTACTAGAACTAACGTGTTAGTAAACCCACTACAATCATGCAGTGCAATTTAGCAGTTAAACTGGCAGGCCCTGGTGGCATTAAATTAATAAAACCAAAAGCTTACCTTGGAAGAGCTCCATTGTTGGATAGCCAGCTAGCTAACATGGCTCCAATCTTTGTTTGTTTGAACCGGCTGTTTGAGTAGGCTAAACTAGCTAGCTGCATTCGCTAGCTAACAAAATGAAAATACAACAAAATATAGCTAGCTTACACTCTCTCTTGCTTCTCCTTCATTTTTGAAGACATTCATTTGTTCAAATCTGTCAAACTACTGTCTTAATCTCTACTTGAGTCAACTGCTCACCTCCATTTTATGCACTGCTATGCTAGCTAGCTGTAGGCTATGCTTTCAGTTCTAAATTCTTTCTCTGATCCTTAGATTGGATGAACAACTTGTCAGTTCATGCTGCTAGCGCTCTGATAGGTTGGAGGACGTCTTCCGGAAGTTGTCATAATTACTGTGCAAGAACCATGAGCCTCCTAGGTGTTGTATTGAAGCTAGCTGTCCTCTGGCTACACCATGGTACTACCCCAGAGTGCTGTTCAGGCTACTGTAGCCCTTCATTCACGTCATTTTTTCATAGAAAAAAGTGCATTAAATAGGGAATTGCATTCCATTTAAGCACACTTCAGGTCGGAATCGGGCCCTAACGGAATGACTGCAATTGAATTGGCTACAATGGAAATTCATAGTTGTCACAAACCAACTGTGGGTCACCTGCCAACTGTCCTCCCTTCCACTGGCATACTGTTATGTTAAGCTCATAACTGTTTTTTTTCTCTGTCACGTGGTGGTCAAAGCAAAAGTGTGAAAAACAGTCTGGACAACCTAACTCCCTCTCGTTAATGCCACCTCTCATTAATGCCACCTCTCCCAGCTCTTATTGACACCCCCCCATCTCACCCACTGCGGACCGATGTCAATGGACGTTGAAAAGTAGTTTTTTTTAATTTGGTCAGTCTGAATCAATGATAGATATCTGTTTTATATGTTTATACAGCAGTGTACAATTTACTGTACTGAACTACATGGTGCACAAAACATTATGAACACCTGCTCTTTCCATGAGACTGACCAGGTGAATCCAGGTGAAAGCTATGATCCCTTATTGATGTCACTTATTAAATCCACCTCAATCAGTCTAGAAGAAGGGGAGGAGACGGGTTTAAATCATTTTGTTAAGCCTTGAGACAATTGAGACGTGGCTTGTGTATGTGTGCCATTGAGAGGGTGAATGGCCAAGACAAAATATTGAAGTGCCTTTGAATGGGGTGTGGTAGTAGGTGTCAGGTGCACCGGTTTGTGTCAAGAACTGCAAGGTTGCTGGGTATTTCACGCTCAACAGTTTCATGTTTGTATTAACAATGGTCCACCACCCAAAGGACATCCAGCCAATTTGACACAACTGTGGGAAGCTTTGGAGTCAACAGGGGCCAGCATCCCTGTGGAACGCTTTGGACACCTCGTAGAGTCCATTCCCCAACGAACTGTTCTGAGGGCAAAAAGGGTGTGCAACTCAATATTATGAAGGTGTTCTTAATGTTTTGTATATTAAGGTGTGTATAAATCAAATCAAATCAAATTTTATTTGTCACATACACATGGTTAGCAGATGTTAATGCGAGTGTAGCGAAATGCTTGTGCTTCTAGTTCCGACAATGCAGTAATAACCAACGAGTAATCTAACTAACAATTCCAAAACTACTACCTTATACACAACAAGTGTAAAGGGATAAAGAATATGTACCTAAAGATATGTGAATGAGTGATGGTACAGAACGGCATAGGCAAGATGCAGTCGATGGTATCGAGTACAGTATATACATATGAGATGAGTAGGTAAACAAAGTGGCATAGTTTAAAGTGGCTAGTGATACATGTATTACATAAAGATGCAGTAGATGATATAGAGTACAGTATATACGTAGACATATGAGATGAATAATGTAGGGTATGTAAACATTATATTAAGTAGCATTGTTTAAAGTGGCTAGTGATATATTTGACATCAATTCCCATTATTAAAGTGGCTGGAGTTGAGTCAGTGTGTTGGCAGCAGCCACTCAATGTTAGTGGTGGCTGTTTAACAGTCTGATGGCCTTGAGATATAAGCTGTTTTTCAGTCTCTGGGTCCCAGCTTTGATGCACCTGTACTGACCTCGCCTTCTGGATGATAGCGGGGTGAACAGGCAGTGGTTCGGGTGGTTGTTGTCCTTGATGATCTTTATGGCCTTCCTGTGACATCGGGTGGTGTAGGTGTCCTGGAGGGCAGGTAGTTTGCCCCCGGTGATGCGTTGTGCAGACCTCACTACCCTCAGGAGAGCCTTACGGTTTTGGGCGGAGCAGTTGCCGTACCAGGCGGTGATACAGCCCGACAGGATGCTCTCGATTGTGCATCTGTAGAAGTTTGTGAGTGCTTTCTTCAACGCACGTTCTAATGAACTCGCTCACCGAATCAGCGTATTCGTCAATGTTGTTGTCTGACGCAATACGAAACATATCCCAGTCCACGTGATGGAAGCAGTCTTGGAGCGTGGAATCAGATTGGTCGGACCAGCGTTGAACAGACCTCAGCACGGGAGCTTCTTGTTTTAGTTTCTGTTTGTAGGCAGGGAGCAACAAAATGGAGTCGTGGTCAGCTTTTCCGAAAGGAGAGCGGGAGAGGGCCTTATATGCGGTGCGGAAGTTAGAATAGCAATGATCCAAGGTTTTGCCAGCCCTGGTTGCGCAATCGATATGCTGATACAATTTAGGGAGTCTTGTTTTCAGATTAGCCTTGTTAAAATCCCCAGCTACAATGAATGCAGCCTCAGAATATGTGGATTCCAGTTTGCAAAGAGTCAAATAAAGTTCGTTCAGAGCCATCGATGTGTCTGCTTGGGGGGGAATATATACGGCTGTGATTATAATCGAAGAGAATTCCCTTGGTAGATAATGCGGTCGACATTTGATTGTGAGGAATTCTAAATCAGGTGAACAGAAGGACTTGAGTTCCTGTATGTTGTCGTGACCACACCACGTCTCGTTAACCATAAAGCATACGCCCCGCCCCTCTTCTTACCAGAAAGATGTTTGTTTCTGTCGGCGCGATGCGTGGAGAAACCAGCTGGCTGCACCGACTCCGATAGCGTCTCTCCAGTGAGCCATGTTTCCGTGAAGCAAAGAACGTATACTGTACTGAACTATGCTGTGACCAGAATACCCCTCTGGTGGACCTCACCAGCAACAGCCAGAGGAGCAGGGGAGAGCTCAAACAGGCAATGGATATTTTCTCAGCAGGTAACTTTCATAGCTGAAACATATTTTCTGTTTAGGGGCAATAGAGAGAGAGATAAGTGGATGCCATGGAGTAGTTGTATGATCGACATTGAGAGTGTTTAAACATCTAATGTACATTCCCCTTCCCTGGCTGTTATTTCATGTTTTAGGTTGTGTGATCGCAGAACTCTTCACAGAGGGAGTACCACTGTTTGATCTCTCCCAACTTCTGGCGTATCGCAAAGGACACTTCCAGACAGAGCATGTTCTCATGAAAATAGAAGACCATTACATCAGAGAACTAGTAAGTCTATATGTTTTATCTTCACGTGAAGATGTTCTTGTGAAATACTAAATTCATCCTGAGCACCAATTGTTAAGTGTACCGCTGTCTCCTGGTAACCACCAAAACCCTCTTTTCTCCTCCTAGGTGGCCCAGATGGTGCAGCGGGAGCCGGAGAAGCGTCTGACTGCGGAGGAGTACCTGAAGCAGCAGAGAGGTAACGCCTTCCCAGACATCTTCTATACCTTTCTGCAGCCCTACAAGGCCCAGTTTGCCAAGGAGACCTTCCAGTCGGCAGACGAGCGTGTGCTGGTCATCCGCAAGGACCTGGATAACATCCTCCATAACCTCCGCGAGGGAGGGTCAGGTGGGTCGACGGAGAAGCCTGAGAAGGGGGACCAGGAGTCGAGTGTGGTGTCGACCAAGGAGGATCAGGGTCTGGTGGTGCTGGTGTCTGTCATCACCTCCTGCCTCCAGACGCTGCGTTCGTGCGACTCCAAGCTGGCGGCTCTGGAGCTGGTGCTGCACCTGGCAGGCTGCCTCAGGGTGGAGACGCTGCTGGACCGCATCACGCCATACCTGCTGCACTTCTGCAGCGACCTGGCGCCACGGGTTAGGGCCCAGGCCGTGCGCACCCTAGCCAAGGTGCTGGCGCTGGTGAAGGAGGTTCCCCGTAACGATGTCAACATCTACCCAGAGTACATCCTGCCAGGCATCGCCCACCTGGCGCAGGACGACGATGGGCTGACAATGACCACGGGTTGCTCTAAATATGATTACACACTTAATTGTCCAAAGGTTGACAGTATTTATGTTGTTTGTAATGCCTATCCATTCACCTCTCTCCTTTTCTCAGAGAACATAGCCCACCTGGCTGAGACAGCTTTGCGTTTTTTAGAGCTCGTTCAGGAGAATTACCTGAATATGGAGCACGACTTGAATGGGGAGGACACAGAGGAGACCCTCCACCCCAACGAGAACTACGACTCTGGTAATTTTAAGGCCTCCTCTCTCTCAAATATCAGATCGGAGGTAGAGGTTTATCACCGAAACATGGATACTGAATGTCGCACCCGAATGCTCCCTTGGGAAAATTATATTCTGTTCTGACTTCCTGTTCCTCCTGACAGAGCTGCAGGCGCTTCATGAGATGGTGCAGCAGAAGGTGGTTACGTTACTGAGCGACTCGGAGAACATCGTCAAGCAGTCTCTGATGGAGAATGGCATCACGCGGCTCTGCGTCTTCTTCGGCCGGCAGAAGGCCAACGACGTGCTCCTGTCCCACATGATCACTTTCCTGAACGACAAGAATGACTGGCATCTCCGGGGAGCCTTCTTCGACAGCATCGTGGGTAAGTGCTATGTGCTATGTTATGGTATGCTATGTTAGTATATACTATGCTATGTTATACTGTGCTATGTTATGATGTACTGTGCTATGCTATGTTATGGTGTGCTGTACTGTGCTATGTTATTGTGTACTGTGCTATATTATTGTGTGATATACTGTGCTATATTATTGTGTGATGTACTGTGCTATGATATGGTGTACTGTACTATGTTATGGTGTACTATGCTATGTTATGGTGTACTATACTATGTTAGTGTATACTATGCTATGTTGTACTGTGTTTTGGTGTGCTGTACTATGCTATGTTATGGTGTACTGTACTATGTTATTGTGTACTGTGCTGTGTTATGGTGTGCTGTACTGTGCTATGTTATGCTGTGCTATACTATGGTGTACTGTGCTATGTTATGGTATGGTATACTATGTTATGGTGTACTATGCTATGTTGTGGTGTGCTGTGCTATGTTATGGTGTACTGTGCTATGTTGTGGTGTACTGTGCTATGTTATGCTTCCATCACGTGGACTGGGATATGTTTCGTATTGCGTCAAACAACAACATTGACGAATACGCTGATTCGGGGAGCGAGTTCATTAGAACGCGCGTTGAAGATGTCACAATTGAAGTAGAATCGCAATTCAACAGCTCAGACACAAGAGGTATGTGGCAGGGTCTACAGTCAATCACGGATTACAAAAAGAAAACCAGCCCAGTCACGGACCAGGATGCCTTGCTCCCAGGCAGACTAAATCACTTTTTTGCCCGCTTTGAGGACAATACAGTGCCACTGACACGGCCCGCAACCAAAACATGCTGACTCTCCTTCACTGCAGCCGAGGTGAGTAAAACATTTAAACGTGTTAACCCTCGCAAGGCTGCAGGCCCAGACGGCATCCCCAGCCGCACCCTCAGAGCATGCGCAGACCAGCTGGCTGGTGTGTTTACGGACATATTCAATCAATCCCTATCCCAGTCTGCTGTTCCCACATGCTTCAAGAGGGCCACCATTGTTCCTGTTCCCAAGAAAGCTAAGGTAACTGAGCTAAACGACTACCGCCCCGTAGCACTCACTTCCGTCATCATGAAGTGCTTTGAGAGACTAGTCAAGGACCATATCACCTCCACCCTACCTGACACCCTAGACCCACTCCAATTTGCTTACCGCCCAAATAGGTCCACAGACGATGCAATCTCAACCACACTGCACACTGCCCTAACCCATCTGGACAAGAGGAATACCTATGTGAGAATGCTGTTCGTCGACTACAGCTCAGCATTTAACACCATAGTAACCTCCAAACTCGTCATCAAGCTCGAGACCCTGGGTCTCGACCCCGCCCTGTGCAACTGGGTATTGGACTTCCTGACGGGCCGCCCCCAGGTGGTGAGGGTAGGTAACAACATCTCCACCCCGCTGATCCTCAACACTGGGGCCCCACAAGGGTGCGTTCTGAGCCCTCTCCTGTACTCCCTGTTCGCCCACGACTGCGTGGCCACGCACGCATCCAACTCAATCATCAAGTTTGCGGACGACACAACAGTGGTAGGCTTGATTACCAACAACGACGAGACGGCCTACAGGGAGGAGGTGAGGGCCCTCGGAGTGTGGTGTCAGGAAAATAACCTCACACTCAACGTCAACAAAACTAAGGAGATGATTGTGTACTTCAGGAAACAGCAGAGGGAGCACCCTCCTATCCACATCGACGGGACAGTAGTGGAGAGGGTAGTAAGTTTTAAGTTCCTCGGCGTACACATCGCAGACAAACTGAATTGGTCCACTCACACAGACAGCATCGTGAAGAAGGCGCAGCAGCGCCTCTTCAACCTCAGGAGGCAGAAGAAATTCGGCCTCCTGAGCACTCACAAACTTCTACAGATGCACAATCGAGAGCATCCTGTCGGGCTGTATCACCGCCTGGTACGGCAACTGCTCCGCCCACAACCGTAAGGCTCTCCAGAGGGTAGTGAGGTCTGCACAACGCATCACCGGGGGCAAACTACCTGCCCTCCAGGACACCTACACCACCCGATGTCACAGGAAGGCCATAAAGATCATCAAGGACAACAACCACCGAGCCACTGCCTGTTCACCCCGCTATCATCCAGAAGGCGAGGTCAGTACAGGTGCATCAAAGCTGGGACCGAGAGACTGAAAAACAGCTTCTATCTCAAGGCCATCAGACTGTTAAACAGCCACCACTAACATTGAGTGGCTGCTTCAAACACACTGACTCAACTCCAGCCACTTTAATAATGGGAATTGATGGGATTTGATGTAAAATATATCACTAGTCACTTTAAACAATGCTACTTAATATAATGTTTACATACCCTACATGATTTATCTCATATGTATACGTATATACTGTACTCTATATCATCTACTGCATATTTATGTAATACATGTATCACTAGCCACTTTAAAACCTGTTAGGGCTAGGCAGAATACTGCCCCCTTTGGAGGAATTGCGTGCCCATAGTAAACAGAAAAATAATTTGTCCAAAATTGCTAATATATGCATATAATAATAATTATTGAATAGAAAACACTCTAAAGCTTCTAAAACCGTTCAAATTATGTCTCTATGTAAAGCAGAACTCACAGGGAAGCCATTCTCCCAAACTCTCTCTGTCATCAGGAAATTTGGGCCAACTTTGACGTCATCGCCCCCACCCTTCCCAACCAGCTACGGATCTGGGAACAGTTTCTATCTCTTCAGCGAGATGTCTTCTTTCAATAGGGCGTATCATTGTGAGAATCGCGCATGCATTGACCCGTTGGCGGGCAAAAGCATTGGTGTCACGTGAAAACACATGCACTTTCATGCGCGTTTTGCACCTGGAGGTCCCTTTGTTCCAGGAATCACTACACGATACCAGTTTGTCTGTTCGAGTTGAGAATTGTTTTGCACTTTTAGAACATCCTAAAGCTTGATTCTGCACTTAGTTTGACCAGTTTAGTCGACATATAATATGTAATTTTGAAGTTTTGATGCGCAACCCCTTGAATTTTGGCTACATTTCAGCCGGAATTTGTCGCGTTTGAGAACACAAAGACACAGACTTGAAAACTAAACGCAGTTTTTGGTAAGTATGACTCCTTACACGACTTATGATCGAAGACCATCAAAGGTAAGGGAATATTTATGTGGTAATTTTGTGTTTCTGTTGACTCCAACATAGCGGAGAAATATTGCTAATGTCTGAGCGCCGTCTCAGATTATTGAATAGTGAACGATTTCTGTAACGTTAAAAATAAATGTGACAAAGCGATTGCATTAAGAAGGAGTGTATCTTTCTAACTATATGTAGAACATGTATATTTAGTCAAAGTTTATGATGTGTATTGCTGTTATCTGGCAGAGTTATCATAATTTCTCCGGACATTCTAGTAGCATTTTTTGAACATGGCCGTCAATGTAAACAGTGATTTATGGATATAAATAACATATTATTGAAAAAAACATAAATGTACTGTATAACATGTCCTATTACTGTCATCTGATGAAGATTTTCAAAAGGTTAGTGAATTATTTTTCTTTTAATCCTGCTTTTGTGATCGCATCTTTTGTTTGACAAATATGGCTATTTAAATTAGCCGTATCTTTGGTGGTGGTTTGACATAAATATGTGCTGTTTTCGCCGTAAAACATTTTAGAAATCTGACTTGCTGGGTAGATGAACAAGGTGTTTATCTTTCATTTGAGCTATTGGACTTGTTAATGTGTGGAGGTTAAATATTTCTAAGAATATTTTTGCATTCTGTGCGCCACTGTTTCAGTTGAGCAGGGGGGGTGGTACCCCTTGAGGAACGTGGTAGCGTGAACAAGATAAACTATGCCACTTTGTTTACATACTCATCTCATATGTATATACTGTACTCGATACCATCTACTGCATCTTGCCTATGCCACTCTGTACCATCACTCATTCATATATCTTTATGTACATATTCTTTATCCCTTTACACTTGTGTGTATAAGGTAGTAGTTTTGGAATTGTTAGCTAGATTACTCGTTGGTTATTACTGCATTGTCGGAACTAGAAGCACAAGCATTTCGCTACACTCGCATTAACATCTGCTAACCATGTGTATGTGACAAATAAAATTTGATTTGATTTGGTGTACTGTGCTATGTTGTGGTGTGCTATGTTGTGGTGTGCTGTACTATGTTATGGTGTGCTGTGCTATGTTGTGGTGTGCTATGTTGTGGTGTGCTGTACTATGTTATGGTGTGCTGTGCTATGTTGTGGTGTGCTGTGTTATGGTGTGCTGTGCTGTGCTATGTTGTGGTGTGCTGTGCTATGTTGTGGTGTGCTGTGCTATGTTGTGGTGTGCTGTGCTATGTTGTGGTGTGCTGTGTTATGTTGTGCTGTGTTATGGTGTGCTGTGTTATGTTGTGGTGTGCTGTACTATGTTATGGTGTACTGTACTATGCTGTGTTATGGTATACTGTGCTATGCTATGGTGTACTGTACTATGCTGTGTTATGGTATACTGTACTATGCTATGGTGTACTGTACTATGCTATGGTGTACTGTACTATGCTATGGTGTACTGTGCTATGCTATGGTGTACTGTACTATGCTGTGTTATGGTATACTGTACTATGCTATGTTATGGTGTACTGTACTATGCTGGGTTATGGTATACTGTACTATGCTATGTTATGGTGTACTGTACTATGCTATGTTATGGTGTACTGTACTATGCTGGGTTATGGTATACTGTACTATGCTATGTTATGGTGTACTGTGCTATGCTGTGTTATGGTATACTGTACTATGCTATGTTATGGTGTACTGTGCTATGTTATGTTATGGTGTGATACTGTGCTATGTTAAATGAGGCTGTGTTTCCTCTCAGATTGATAAAGAGATAGTACTTCTGAGTGTGCTGAAGGAGCCAGTGAGCCGCTCCATCTTCGACTACTCCCTGCGCTCCAAAGACATCGCCAGCCTCTTCCGCCACCTGCTGCTGCGGCAGAAGAAGCGCAGCGGCTCACTCCCAGAATGCCCCATTCCGGAGGACCCCGCCATTGCCCAGCTGCTTAAGAAACTGCTCTCTCAGGTCAGAGGGCGGGGTGATGTCTCAACGTTACATGGATGGGAAATGTAATGTTTCCATATAATGCACAACGTTTGACCATTATTGTTATGATGATGATGATCACAACGATGGGGATAATTGTTTATTCTAGGGGATGACGGAGGCTGAAGAGGACAAGCTGCTAGCACTGAAGGACTTCATGCTCAAGTCCAACAAGGCCAAGGCCAACATGGGAGACCAGAGCCACCTGGGGGAGGCAGTCCAGAGCGGGGTCATTGACCTGGCCACGCTGGGTATCATGGGACGCCAGGTGGACCTGGTCAAACCTAAACAGGAGGCCGAGGACAAGAGAGGTAGGGACGCCACTGACACCTGGTGGTCAAAGTACACCCCTGTAATAGCAGAGGGGTACACAAACCCAAATGCTGCATTTACACAGACACCCCAATTCTGATCTTTTGCCCAATTATTGAAGAAAAAAAACACTTGTGTGTAGACACTGAAAAGATTGGATAGCTTGATTTATAGTTGTTATATTTTCCCCATGTTTGATATCAATGACCTGTAATTTCTGTTTGCAGACTTCATCGCCACAGCATCTGGTATATTGCTGGTGTGGTTTAGCCTGTAATGATGTGCATAACAAATAATCCCATACAGACATCATTTCCCCCAGATTACCCACATCGCCTCATTACATTTAATTCACTAGATGGGTTAAACTGCATCAGGACAAGCAGAGTTTTCACATTTTCTCATTACCTCTGTGGCTGTCTACACACGACAGAGCAGTACATGTTAGTGTTCAGTTCAAACCTTTATTTGGCTATTCCTGCGGCAGCACACAAACATCTTCTTTTCCCTGTAGTCAAATAAAATGTCCGACTGGTCTTGAGTTTTGTTAACATACCAGGCAGACTCCCCACTAGGGCAAATCACGTTTTGTTAAAAAGGCGTAAGTGCTCACTGGCAGTAGTGTAAACAATGGATCAAAGGTCCTTAGTCTGTTTAAGTAACACTATACCAGTTAAATCCCATATAGGGCTAGACTCCATGGTATTCAATAGAAAGTATTTATTCAAGGACATACTGAAAGATTGTGTTATGTATCTACGCCATAGGATAACAGGTACAGTACATTAACATCTAACCTGTTTGGTGTTTTGGAGTGTTTTTTTCATAGGCACTGTTAGTAGCTTGTCTGACACAATTTACCGTGGGCTAAAAGTAACTGTGTGTTGCAGCTGGTATGTTTCAATCGCATGGAACTGTCCTTTTGGAGTGTTGGACTGCTGCTGGTGACTAATTTAACTACTCACTATAACATGTCCTGTGATTAGCATATCTCCCAGCTCCCAACTGCTTCACGTAGTCTGGTGGTCTTAAAACCTGTTGTATCTGCATTGGCCTTCAACTCCTTTTAATGCCTGCCGTCTCCCGTTAGTATTTTCATTAGATGTTTGAAACCGTAGTGCCTTCTCCATGGCTTATTGGAATAGCTGAAAATAGGGAGCCCCCTTCAACTTAATGGCTATTTAATCCAACAGTCCCCAAGCTTTTGACCTCCAGTGCTGAATGCTTCTTAACTAGTGTTTCTTAGCTTTTTCTGTATTTCTCTTTCTGTCTTCAGCCCGGAAACACACCAAACAGGACTCCAACATGAATGAAGAGTGGAAGAGCATGTTTGGCTCTCAGGAGTCAGCGGCTACGGCACCACAGCTCCCCACGGTACATAAGGGGTTAACCTATGATGTCTGCTAAGAATAAGCGGGGACGAGTGTTGAATGATCTATTGATTGATATACTAATTGATTTATTTTATAGCCTGGTCCACTCTGGTAGTCTACCTTCTATCTCTGTGTACTCCACCAGGTGCCTGAAGGGGCGGGGACTCAGACCAGGAAGACCACAGCCTCCCTTGGTGTCCCTGTGGGGCAGTCTGCAGGCGCAGTCTCAACCTATCAGCGTCGTCTCAACACGTGCAAGGCGGAGCTTCAACATCTGGTGCAGCAGAAGAGAGAGCAGTGCAGCGCAGAGCGCATGGCCAAGCAGATGATGGAGAGCGCTGAATGGGAGAGTCGTCCGCCTCCAAGGTAAAGTAGTGCCATAAAGTAGTGCCATGTCCCTGTAAAAATAAATAAAGTCAAACTATTGACTCCACAATGTATTCTTTTTTGGTCATTGTATTATTGAATATACCACTAGAGGTGTGTTTCTTGCCAATTTGGACTAAGCACATCAGAAATGTCAACAAGCAGTAGGGTTAGTCAGGGCCCCTCCACATCCACATTGTGTTGTTGTTTTGCTCTGCAGGGTGGCCCCCTAAGGGTCTTCTAGTGGCCCACCTCCATGAGCACAAGTCTGCTGTCAACCGTATCCGTGTGTCAGACGAGCACTCCATCTTCGCCACGGCCTCCAACGACGGCACCGTCAAGGTCTGGGACAGCCAGAAGATGGAGGGCAAAACCACTACCACCAGGTACGCCAACCAAATAGTAACCAATAACCAACCAGTTAACCTAGTAGCAACCAACCAGTTAACCAAGTAGTAACCAATAACCAACCAGTTAACCAAGTGGTAACCAACAATCAACCAGTTAACCAAGTAGTAAACAACAACCAACCAGTTAACCAAGTAGTAACCAATAACCAACCAGTTAACCAAGTGGTAACCAACAATCAACCAGTTAACCAAGTAGTAAACAATAACCAACCAGTTAACCAAGTTGTAACCAACAATCAACCAGTTAACCAAGTTGTAACCAACAATCAACCAGTTAACCAAGTAGTAAACCAAGTAGCAACCAACCAGTTAACCAAGTAGTAAACAACAACCAACCAGTTAACCTAGTAGCAACCAACCAGTTAACCAAGTAGTAACCAACCAGTTAACCTAGTAGCAACCAACCAGTTAACCAAGTAGCAACCAACCAGTTAACCAAGTAGTAAACAACAACCAACCAGTTAACCTAGTAGCAACCAACCAGTTAACCTAGTAGCAACCAACCAGTTAACCAAGTAGTAACCAACCAGTTAACCAAGTAGTAACCAACCAGTTAACCAAGTAGCAACCAACCAGTTAACCAAGTAGTAAACAACAACCAACCAGTTAACCTAGTAGCAACCAACCAGTTAACCTAGTAGCAACCAATCAGTTAACCAAGTAGTAACCAACCAGTTAACCAAGTAGTAACCAATAACCAACCAGCTCCAGTTTAGCTAAAGCTGGAATCTGTAGCGGTGAAACTGACACGTCCGCTTGCAGTATTACAACAACAAAGACGTTACTTCAAACATATTTTGCACATCATTGAACGTGCGACAGAACAGCAGATTATGTACTGTGATTTTTGTTTACCACGATGCAGGATGCTCCTCTGCCACATTTAAAAACAATAACAAACGTGTCTGCGGCCACCAGTGGTGCTGCTTCACCTTATGCAGATCACAGCTTCAAATCAAATCAAATTTTATTTGTCACATACACATGGTTAGCAGATGTTAATGCGAGTGTAGCGAAATGCTTGTGCTTCTAGTTCCGACAATGCAGTAATAACCAACAAGTAATCTAACTAACAATTCCAAAACTACTGTCTTATACACAGTGTAAGGGGATAAAGAATATGTACATAAAGATATATGAATGAGTGATGGTACAGAGCAGCATAGGCAAGATACAGTAGATGGTATCGAGTACAGTATATACATATGAGATGAGTATGTAAACAAAGTGGCATAGTTAAAGTGGCTAGTGATACATGTATTACATAAGGATGCAGTAGATGATATAGAGTACAGTATATACGTATGCATATGAGATGAATAATGTAGGGTATGTAAACATTATATTAAGTAGCATTGTTTAAAGTGGCTAGTGATATATTTGACATCAATTCCCATTATTAAAGTGGCTGGAGTTGAGTCAGTGTGTTGGCAGCAGCCACTCAATGTTAGTGGTGGCTGTTTAACAGTCTGATGGCCTTTACATCAGTGTTGAGGATCAGCGGGGTGGAGATGTTGTTGCCTACCCTCACCACCTGGGGGCGGCCCGTCAGGAAGTCCAGTACCCAGTTGCACAGGGCGGGGTCGAGATCCAGGGTCTCGAGCTTGATGACGAGCTTGGAGGGTACTATGGTGTTGAATGCCGAGCTGTAGTCGATGAACAGCATTCTCACATAGGTATTCCTCTTGTCCAGATGGGTTA
This sequence comes from Oncorhynchus tshawytscha, assembly GCF_018296145.1. Classification (NCBI taxonomy): domain Eukaryota; kingdom Metazoa; phylum Chordata; class Actinopteri; order Salmoniformes; family Salmonidae; genus Oncorhynchus; species Oncorhynchus tshawytscha. The sequence continues at coordinate 17,372 of NC_056431.1, forward strand.
GGGCAGTGTGCAGTGTGGTTGAGATTGCATCGTCTGTGGACCTATTTGGGCGGTAAGCAAATTGGAGTGGGTCTAGGGTGTCAGGTAGGGTGGAGGTGATATGGGCCTTGACTAGTCTCTCAAAGCACTTCATGATGACGGAAGTGAGGGCTACGGGGCGGTAGTCGTTTAGCTCAGTTAACTTAGCTTTCTTGGGAACAGGAACACTGGTGGCCCTCTTGAAGCATGTGGGAACAGCAGACTGACTGGTATAGGGATTGATTGAATATGTCCGTAAATATGTCCGCTTTAAGGAGTGGCTCTGGGTTAGGCCATCATTGAGGTGGGTTAGGCTTAGACCATCATTTGGGGTGGGTTAGACCATCATTGGGGTGGGTTAGACCATCATTGGGGTGGGTTAGACCATCATTGGGGTGGGTTAGACCATCATTGGGGTGGGTTAGACCATCATTGGGGTGGGTTAGACCATCATTGGAGTGGATTAGACTTAGACCATCATTGGGGTGGGTTAGACCATCATTGGGGTGGGTTAGACCGTCATTGGAGTGAATTAGACTTAGACCATCATTGGGGTGGGTTAGACTTAGACCATCATTTGGGGTGGGTTAGACCATCATTTGGGGTGGGTTAGACCATCATTGGGGTGGGTTAGACCATCATTGGGGTGGGTTAGACCATCATTGGGGTGGGTTAGACCATCATTGGGGTGGGTTAGACCATCATTGGGGTGGGTTAGACCATCATTGGGGTGGGTTAGACCATCATTGGGGTGGGTTAGACCATCATTTGGGGTGGGTTAGACCATCCTTGGGGTGGGTTAGACTTAGACCATCATTGGGGTGGGTTAGACCATAATTGGGGTCGATTAGACCATCATTGGGGTGGGTTAGACTTAGACCATCATTGGGGTGGGTTAGGCTTAGACCATCATTGGGGTGGGTTAGACTTAGACCATCATTGGGGTGGATTAGACCATCATTGGGGTGGGTTAGACTTAGACCATCATTGGGGTGGGTTAGACCATCATTGGGGTGGGTTAGACTTAGACCATCATTGGGGTGGGTTAGACCATCATTAGGGTGGGTTAGAACATCATTGGGGTGGGTTAGAACATCATTGGGGTGGGTTAGACCATCATTGGGGTGGGTTAGACCATCATTGGGGTGGGTTAGAACATCATTGGGGTGGGTTAGACCATCATTGGGGTGGGTTAGACCATCATTGGGGTGGGTTAGACCATCATTGGGGTGGGTTAGACCATCATTGGGGTGGGTTAGACCATCATTGGGGTGGGTTAGACCATCATTGGGGTGGGTTAGACCATCATTGGGGTGGGTTAGACCATCATTGGGGTGGGTTAGACCATCATTGGGGTGGGTTAGACCATCATTGGGGTGGGTTAGACCATCATTGGGGTGGGTTAGACCATCATTGGGGTGGGTTAGACCATCATTGGGGTGGGTTAGACCATCATTGGGGTGGGTTAGACCATCATTGGGGTGGGTTAGACCATCATTGGGGTGGGTTAGACCATCATTGGGGTGGGTTAGACCATCATTGGGGTGGGTTAGACCATCATTGGGGTGGGTTAGACCATCATTGGGGTGGGTTAGACCATCATTGGGGTGGGTTAGACCATCACAAATGCTTGTCTAGCTTTGGCTGTAAAGCATATTTTGGAAATCTAAGATGACAGGGTGATTAACAAAAGGCTAAGCTGTGTCTCAATATATTTCATTTGTGATTTTCATGAATAGCAATATTTTCTAGGGATATTTATGTCCGTTGCGTTATGCAAATTAGTTTCAGGCGATGATTACGCTCCCGCATGAGGGATGGGGAGTCAGTAGAGGCTCATCAGAGGAGGAACAGACATCAGCTCACCTTTTCACCGATGTGCTCTACCTGTGTTGACCATCTTAGATTTCCTTGGAATGCACTTGGATAAGGGCGTCACTCTGGATAAGGGCGTCACTCTGTCAGGACTTCTACTGAAGGTAACTCCTCTCCCTGTTCGGGCGGCGCTCGGCGTCACCGGTCTACTAGCCGCTACCGATCCCTTTTTCTTTTTCTGGTTGTTTTGTCTGTGTTCCTTTTCACACCTGGTTTCAATTGCTTTGATTTCTGTGGGTATATAGGGCATTTGTTATCTGCCGTAATTCGTGCAGGATTAAGCTTGTGAGTATTAGCGTTCAGTATTCTATGCGGTTTATTGTTTTCGCATTGACGTATGTGTATGTAGTGTCGGAACTGTGGTTGTTCCTCCGTGTACTGACACGAGTTTGTTTTCCTTCGTGCGCGTTGTTTGGACATTCATCTGGGCCAATTTTGTATTGGTGGACTATGTGTACAGATCTCTACATTAAACACGCTTCTCCAAAAATCCCTGCTCTCCTGCGCCTGACTCCTACACCTCTCACCGAGACGCACTTTATCACACACTCTGGATAAGGGCGCCACTCTGGATAAGAGCGTCTGCTATAAATGACCAAAACGTTGATGGAAAAACTCATGAACAACAGGCCTCAACCCAACATGTGTGAATGTTTTGATGCTGTCGGGGGCCACGTGAAGACGTTGACCTTCTGTCAGGGGTCACACTACCTGGCTGCTGCCTCAGACAACGGTTCCATCCAGCTCCTGGCCATCGAGGCCAACAAGTCCCCCAAATCACCCAAAGTTAACCCCTTTCAGACCAGGTATGTACTATCCATCATGGGTTGATCAAGCATTAAGTTGGTTTTATTTACTGTAGTTGATATAATTATTTATTGGATTTATATAACGCTTTTCTACCGAGGTACACAAAGCACTTTGAAGCTGGAGACTTATATTTCCCTCACTAACTTTAAACATCAGCTATCTGAGCAGCTAACCGATCGCTGCAGCTGTACATAGTCCATCCGTAAATAGCCCACCCAATCTACCTACCTCATCCCCATATGGTTTTTATTTACTTTTCTGCTCTTTTGCACACCAGTATCTCTACTTGCACATCATCTGCTCATTTATCACTCCAGTGTTAATCTGCTAAATTGTCATTATTTGCTACTATGGCCTATTTATTGCCTACCTCACGCCATTTACACACACTGTATATAGACATTTTTTTTTGTGTTATTGACTGTACCCTAGTTAATTCTATGTGTAACTCTGTTTTGTTGTTTGTGTCGCACTGCTATGCTTTATCTTGGCCAGGTCTGTTATATCGACTGTCCTCTCAGGTTGCTGCACCAGAAGGATGACGGCTGCGTGGTGGACGTCCACCATTTTAATTCTGGAGCCCAGTCTGTGCTGGCCTACGGTGAACGGCTCCCTGGTGGGCTGGGACCTGCGCTCCAACTCCAACGCCTGGACCCTCCGCCACGACCTCCGCCTGGGCCTCATCACCTCCTTCACCGTGGACATGCACCAGTGCTGGCTCTGCCTGGGTGCTGGTGTGAGCATGTGGGTCATGTGTGGCTCATGTTGTGTGTATGAAAATACTTATTTTCCACCATAATTTGCAAATAAAATCATTAAAAAGTCCTACAATGTGATTTTCTGGATTTTTTTTCTCATTTTGTCTGTCATAGTTGAAGTGTACCTATGATGAAAATTACAGGCCTCATCTTTTTAAGTGGGAGAACTTGCACAATTGGTGGCTGACTAAATACTTTTTTGCCCCACTGTATATATTTAGTTTTTTTTTTTTTACCGGCACCGCCAACGATGGGATGATTCAGGAGCCCACTCTCAAGGAGTGTAGACAGCCTGCTGCCGCTCTGCTAATCATCAAATGAGGGGAGGAGGTAGGGGGCCCACATGGGTAACTGGGGGGGTCCTACCTTGATTGGGTAACTGACTAATACATCATTTCTTTGTGTGAGTCGGGCTGGGCCCAAGAGGCAAAAACAAATACAAATAAAAAATGTAAATCTTTAAAAAGTAAATCCAGCACAGGAGCCCACACCAACATAGTGTTTTATAGGGGTGTTAGGCCACGAGCTGCCAGAACAGCTTCAATGCGCCTTGGCATAGATTCTAGAAGTGGACCTAAACCATGCCAGGAAAATACATCCCACACCATAACATATACTTTGTATCCCTCATTTACTCAAGTGTTTCCTTAATTTGGGCAGCTACTGGTATGCCTACAGCCGGGAAGGGCACAATTTGGGCAGCATATGCACCAAATATAGGTTACAGCTTGTTTCGTTGTGGCCATAGACAATCCATAGAAGAGTTTTGGAATCTCTTACCCTGGCAATTTGACTCTTATACTCATGGGTACTAGCAATAGCTACCAGTCCTGATTTGAATGGGAACAGCCATCTATGGATTATATTTCTATGGTAGGTTGCTGCTGTAGGTTTGCCTTTTGCAGATTAAAAAATAATATTGTGGGAAAAAACGTACAGTTTGGAAAGCAAATGCATACACCTGAAAGAAGACTAATCAGCCTGTAAAACCAATATAAATAAATAATAAACTCCCATTTTTTCGTGAACAGCAGCACTGTTTTAAAAAGTAGCTCATCTTGAGATAGGCTATCGCCACGACGACGAGTGCATCGGCCATCACCGTGAGTAGCCCATGGCTTCATCTTCATCATTAGGTGAGTCAGTGTTCCACTGGAAATTGTATTTAGTAACTTACTGTATGTATACATACGCATGTATTTCCTTCTAATATTGGACATATCTGTGTGTCTCTTCATTGGCCTGGGATATTGTTATGATTTCTTAATCCGGCCCAGTATCCATTCAGAATCAATATCAGTAGAATAAGGTCATAAGAGCATCAAAAATACACTGACCGCTAAGGAATTTGTGGAGTTTTATTTTCAACACTTAGCATCAAATGTATTTGTCACATACACATGGTTAGCAGATGTTAATGCGAGTGTAGCGAAATGCTTTTGCTTCTAGTTCTGACAATGCAGAAAAAAACGAGTAATCTAACTAACAATTCCAAAACTACTACCTTATACACACACAAGTGTAAAGGGATAAAGAATATGTAGATAAAGATATATGAATGAGTGATGGTACAGAAGGCATAGGCAAGATGGAGTAGATGGTATCGAGTACAGTATATACATATGAGATGTAGGGTATGTAAACAAAATGGTCAAGTTAGAGGAAACAGACACACAGTGCAACAAATCCTATTTACAAACACTGAGCGGATGACATACAGCCTGAATTTACATCTACGGTTAACATCCAAGTTAACAGTGCATTGCCTGGTGCTTGAGTTGGTTTGGTAGCTGTTGATCTGTGAGGATGGAAAATAGCCACAAGAGACACAGGTTATTTCATTGCTTTAAAGTCATTCTCACAAAAGCAGCAGTGCCCTTATGGATGTTTGTTGCATGACTGCATGAGAGTCAGATCCGTTACTTAGGTCTGCTTGAACAGACTTGAATAAAAGAGAAATATTCATACTTCTGTTTCAGTCATTTCTACCCAAAAGGAGAACAACTAAATGCTAAAGTTAAGGGCCAGAGTTATTTACACAGACAGTGTTGTTTTGATGTTCACACCTTGAATGAGACATTTGTTTGGCTGGTTTCTGGCGTGATCTTCAATTCACTCTAATCAGGGTTTTACATGTGTGGAGTTCCTCCTCAGACAGAGGCCTTCGCAAGCCTCCTGCGTCTCGAAGCGGTTACCGTTGCCGCCACAGCCGCCATACCAGAAACGGGAGCACTCGCTCTGTATTGTGTCGAAGTACCACTTCAGAGTGTAGTTCTCACAACCTCCCTTGTCCTGTTTGATGAAACATGCATCTGGGGAAGAGGGAGAGGAAACGGGGCAAAGGAGAGAAATGGGAGATAGAAAAAAGGGGATACGATTCAGGAGAAAACAAAAGAGGGGAGAGGAAAGGTAAGAGGAGAGGAAAGAGAGGAAAGAGAGAGGAGAGGAAAGAGAGAGAGAGGGAGAGGAAAGAGGAGGAGAGGAAAGAGAGAGGGAGGAGAGAGAGAGAGAGAGGAGAGGAGAGAGAGAGAGGAGAGAGGAAAGAGGAGGGAAAAGAGAGGAAAGAGAGAGGGAGAGGAAAGAGGGAGAGGAGAGAGAGGAGGGAAAGAGAGAGAGGAGGAAAGGAGAGAGAGAGGAGAGGAAAGAGAGAGGGAGAGGAAAGAGAGGAGAGGAGGAAGGAGAGAGAGAGAGGAGAGGAAAGAGAGAGAGAGGAAAGAGGAGAGAGAAAGAGAGAGAGAGAGGAAGAGAGAGGAGAGGAAGAGGGAGAGGAAAGAGAGAGAGGAGGAAAGAGAGAGAGAGAGGAAAGAGAGAGGAGAGAAAGAGAGGGAGAAGAGAGAGAGAGGAAAGAGAGAGAGAGAGGAAAGAGAGAGAGGAGAGGAGAGAGAGAGAGAGAGGAGAGGAAAGAGAGAGGAGAGGAAGAAAGAGAGAGAGGAAAGAGAGAGAGAGGAGAGAGAGAGAGAGAGAGAGGAGAGGGAAGAGAGAGAGGAGAGGGAGAGAAGAGAGAGGAGAGGAAAGAGAGAGGAGAGGAAAGAGAAGGAGGAGAGAGAGAGAGAGAGAGGAAGGAGAGAGAGAGAGGAAGAGAGAGGAGAGAAAGAGAGAGAGGAGAGGAGAGGAAAGAGAGAGAGAGAGAGAGGAAAGAAAGAGAGAGAGGAGAGGAAAGAAGAGAGAGAGGAGAGAGAGAGAAAGAGAGAGAGGAAAGAGAGAGAGAGAGGAGAGAGAGAGGAGAGGAGAGAGAGAGGAGAGAGGAAGAGAGAGAGGAAAGGAGAGAGAGAGGAAAGAGAGAGAGAGGAGAGGAAAGAGAGAGAGGAGAGGAAAGAGAGAGAGGAGAGGAAAGAGAGAGAGGAGAGGAAAGAGAGAGAGGAGAAAAGAGAGAGGGAGAGGAAGAAAGAGAGGGAGAGGAAAGAGAGGGGAGAGGAAAGAGAGGGGAGAGGAAAGAGAGAGGGGAGAGGAAAGAGAGAGGAGAGGAAAGAGAGGGGAGAGGAAAGAGAGGGGAGAGGAAAGAGAGGGAGAGGAAAGAGAGAGAGAGAGAGAGAGAGAAAGAAAGAGAGAGGAGAGGAAAGGAAAGAGAGAGGAGAGAGAAAGGAAAGAGAGAGGAGAGGAAAGAGAGAGGAAGGAGAGAGGGGAGAGGAAAGAGAGAGAGAGGAAGGAGAGACAGGGGAGAGGAAAGAGAGAGGGGAGAGGAAGGAGAGAGGAGAGAGAGAGAGAGAGAGAGAGGAGAGAGAGAGGAGAGGAAAGAGAGAGGGGAGAGGACAGAGAGAGAGGGGAGAGGAAGAGAGAGAGGGGAGGAAAAAGAGAGAGGAGAGGAAAGAAAGAGGGAGAGGAAAGAGAGAGAGGAAGAGGAAAGAGAGAGGGGAGAGGAAAGAGAGAGGGGAGAGGAAAGAGAGAGGGAGAGGAAAGGAAAGAGAGGGGAGAAAGGAAAGAAAGAGAGGGGAGAGGAAAGAAAGAGAGGGGAGAGGAAAGGAAAGAGAGAGAGGAGAGGAAAGGAAAGAGAGAGAGGAGAGGAAAGAGAGAGGGGAGAGGAAAGGAGAGGGGGAGAGGAAAGAGAGACGGGGAGAGGAGAGAGAGAGAGAGGAAAGAGAGAGAAAGAGAGAGGAGAGAGGAGAGAGAGAGAGAGAGGGAAAGAGAGAGAGGAGAGGAAAGAGAGAGAGGAGAGGAAGAGAGAGAGGGAGAGGAAAGAGAGAGAGGAGAGGAAAGAGAGGGGAGAGGAAAGAGAGAGGGAGAGGAAAGAGAGGGGAGAGGAAAGAGAGAGAGGGGAGAGGAAAGAGAGGAAAGAGAGAGGAAAGAGAGAGGGGAAGGAAAGAGAGAGGGGAAAGAGGAAAAGAGAGAGAGGAGAGGAAAGAAAGAGAGGAGAGGAAAGAGAGAAAGAGGAGAGGAGAGAAAGAGAGGAGAGGGAGAAAGAGAGAGAGGAGAGGAGAGAGGAGAGGAAAGAGAGAGAGGAGAGGAAAGAGAGAAGAGGAAAGAGAGAGGAGGAAAGAGAGAGGGGAGAGGAAAGAGAGAGAGGAGAGGAAAGAGAGAAGAGGAAAGAGAGAGGGGAGAGGAAAGAGAGAGAGGGGAGAGGAAAGAGAGAGGGGAGAGGAAAGAGAGAGAGAGAGGAAAGGAAAGAGAGAGAAAGAGAAAGAGAGGAAAGGAAAGAGAGAGGGAGAGGAAAGAGAGAAGAGGAAAGAGAGACAGGGGAGAGGAAAGAGAGAGAGGGGAGAGGAAAGAGAGACGGGGAGAGGAAAGAGAGAGAGGGAGAGGAAAGAGAGAGAGGGAGAGGAAAGAGGAAAGAAAGAGAGAGGGGAGAGGAAAGAGAGAGGGGAGGAAAGAGAGAGGGGAGAGGAGAGAGAGGAAAGGAAAGAGAGAGAGGAGAGGAGAGAGAGAGGAAAGAGAGAGAGGAGGAGAAGAGAGAGAAAGAGAGAGGAAGGAAAAGAGAGAGAAAGGAAAGAGAGAGGGGAGAGGAAAGAGAGAGGGGAGAGGAAAGAGAGAGGAGGGGAGAGGAAAGAGAGAGGGGAGAGGAAAGAGAGAGGGGAGAGGAAAGAGAGAGGGAGAGGAAAGAGAGAGAGGGAGAGGAAAGAGAGAGAGGGAGAGGAAAGAGAGACAGAGAAAAGAGAGACAGGGGAGAGGAAAGAGAGACAGGGGAGAGGAAAGAGAGACAGGGAGAGGAAAGAGAGACAGGGAGAGGAAAGAGAGACAGGGAGAGGAAAGAGAGACAGGGGAGAGGAAAGAGAGAGGGGGGGGAAAGAGAGAAGAGAAAGAGAGAGGGGAGAGGAAAGAAAGAGAGGGAGAGGAAAGAGGAGAGAAAGAAAAGAAAGAGAGGGGAGAGGAAAGGGGAGAGGAAAGAGAGAGGGGAGGAGAGAGGGAGAGGAAAGAGAGAGGGAGAGGAAAGAGAGAGGGGAAAGGAAAGAGAGGGGAGAGAGAGGGGGGAGAGGAAAGAAAGAGAGAGGGGAGAGAGGAAAGAGAGAGGAAAGAAAAGAGAGAGGGAGAGAGGAAAGAAAGAGAGAGGGGAGGAAAGAGAGACAGAGGAGAGGAAAGAGAGAGGGGGAGAGGAAAGAGAGGGAGAGGAAAGAGAGAGACAGGGGAGAGGAAAGACAGACAGGGGAGAGGAAAGACAGACAGGGGGAGAGGAAAGAGAGGGGAAGGAGAGAAAGAGAGAGGGGAGGGAGAGAGAAAAAGAGAGAGAGGGAGAGGAAAGAAAGAAAGAGAGGGGAGAGGAAAGAGAGGGGGAGGGAAAGAGAGAGGAGAGAGAGAGAGGAAAGAGGAGGAAAGAGAGACAGGGGAGAGGAAAGAGAGAGGGGAGAGGAAAGAGAGACAGGGGAGAGGAAAGACAGACAGGGAGAGGAAAGAGAGAAGAAAGACAGGGGAGAGGAAAGAGAGAGAGGAGAGGAAGAGAGAGGGAGAGGAAAGAGAGAGGGGAGAGGAAAGAGAGAGGAGAGGAAAGAGAAGAGAGAGAGGGGAGAGGAAAGAGAGAGGGGAGAGGAAAGAGAGAGAGAGAGGAGAGAAGAAAGAGAGAGGGAGAGGAAAGAGAGAGGGAGAGGAAAGAGAGGGGAGAGGAAAGAAAGAGAGGAGAGAGGAAAGAGAGAGGGGAGAGGAAAGAGAGAGGGGAGAGGAAAGAGAGAGGGGAGAGGAAAGAGAGAGGGGAGAGAGGAAAGAGAGGGAGAGGAAAGAAAGAGAGAGGGGAGAGAGAAAGAAAGAGAGAGGGAGAGGAAAGAGAGAGGGGAGAGGAAAGAGAGAGGGAGAGGAAAGACAGACAGGGGAGAGAAAGAGAGACAGGGAGAGGAAAGAGAGAGGGGAGAGGAAAGACAGACAGGGGAGAGGAAAGAGAGAGGGAGAGAGAGGGAAAGAGAGAGAGAGAAAGAGAAGGAGAGAGAGAAAGGAAAGAGAGGGGGAGAGGAAAGAAGAGAGAGGGAAAGGAAAGAGAGAGGGAGAGGAAAGAGAGAGGGAGAGAGGAAAGAAAGAGGGGGAGGAAAGAGAGAGGGAAGGAAAGAGAGAGGGGAGAGGAAAGAGAGAGGGAGGAAAGAGGAAGGGAGAGGAAAGAGAGAAGAGAGGAAAGAGAGAAAGAGGAAAGAGAGGAAAGGAAAGAGAGAGGGAGAGGAAAGACAGAGGGGAGAGGAAAGAGAGGGGGAAAGAGAGAGGAGAGGAAAGAGAGAGGGGAGAGGAAAGAGGAAAGAGAGGAAAGAGAGAGAGGAAAGAAAAGAGAGGGGAGAGAGAAAGAGGGAGGGGAGAGGAAAGAGAGAGGGGAGAGGAAAGAGAGAGAGAGGGAGAGGAAAGAGAGAGGGGAGAGGAAAGAGAGAGAGAGGAAAGAGAGAGAGGGGAGAGAAAGAGAGAGAGAAGAGGAAAGAGAGAGGGGAGAGGAAAGAGAGAGGGGAGAGGAAAGAAGAGAGAGAGGAGGAGAGGAAAGACAGAGAGGGGAGAGGAAAGAGAGAGGAAGAGAAAGAGAGAGGGAGAGGAAGGAGAGGAGAGGAGAGAGAGGAGGAGGAGAGAAAGAGAGGGGAGAGAAAGGCAAGAGAGAGAGAGGAAAGGAAAGAGAGGGGAGAGGAAAGAAAGAGGGAAAGGAAAGAGAGGGAAAGAGAGAGGGAGAGGAAAGAGAAAGGAGAGGAAAGAGAGAGGAAAGAGAGAGAAGAGGAAAGAGAGAGGGAGAGGAAAGAGAGAGGGGAGAGAGAGGAAAGAGAGAGAGGAAAGGAAAGAGAGAGGGAGAGGAAAGAGAGAGAGAGGAGAGGAAAGAGAGAGGAGAGAGAAGAGAGAAAGAGAGAGAGAAGGAAAGAGAGAGGGGAGAGGAAAGAGAGAGGGGAGAGGAAAGAGAGAGAGGAGAGAGAGAGGAAAGAGAGAGAGAGGAGAGGAAAGAGAGAAAGAGGAGAGAGAAAGAGAGAGGAGGGAGAGGAAAGAGAGAGGGAGAGGAAAGAAAGAGAGAGAGGAGAGGAAAGAGGAAAGAAAGAGAGAGGGGAGAGGAAAGAGAGAGGGGAGGAAAGAGAGAGAGGAGAGGAAAGAGAGAGAGGAGAGAAAGAGAGAGGGGAGAGGAAAGAGAGAGAGGAGAGGAAAGAGAGAGAGGAGAGGAAAGAGAGAGAGAGGAGAGGAAAGAGAGGGGAGAGGAAAGAGGACAAAGCCAAAGGTTGAGACTCATGCCTTTTACACTATTGTACAGACCCGAGCCTGCTGTCTTTTCACATGTATTATTGCATACAAAATTAGAGAGAGATGTGGTCCTTACCCTGGTTAAGAACTGTACTTTCCTCTGTCCTCAGGAGGGTTGTGTGATCTGTGAATACATAACATTAGAAGAAAATCTCTGGCGTAGTGCTGTGAATGATGACCTCGCAGCTGACATGACAACACAACAACATGAAACAACATGACAACTGACAAAAGTGGCATCACAACTTTTGTCATTTCAATCCTGTAATTGCCATTCTGTTTAAACAAGGTATATTACAGTCACTAATGTTAAGGGTTCAGCTCATTAGAATTCTCTCAACTGAAAGCCTCCTGATTTGAGAATGCAAATACAACAACTAGTGTTCTCCTCTCATGCAGCATTATGTGATTCAGCATTTGACAAACATCACAACAGTCGTTGTAATTCAGGTTGTGGCTAACAGAGCTCTACATCTATGACCTCCACATGATGTTCAGTAGAGGGCTGGGGGACTTTACTGGAAGTGCCACACGTCTCAAAGCATTCGTTTTCCGTGATAAAACGGTTGGCGTTAGCGTCACAACCGCCATACCAAAAAGGCAAGCATGCACAGAGCGTTTTGTTAAAGTGCCATCGCTGGCCATAGTCCCCGCAGTTAGTGTCACTGTCCACATCCAACTTACAGTGGGCTAAAAGCAGAACAAGCAGGTTTGTAAACGGGGAGGAAGACATGCAGTATGAGGTTGCAAACTGAGACTACTCATGTAGTGGGATACGAGGGAACGTGAGGGAGAGAGAAATAGAAGTTCTGTTATAAATGTGGGGTTACTGATTACCATTAGAGTTTGGCTGTGGCCGGGACGGTGAAGTGGCTCCATCTCCCCTGGAGAAGGCATGTATAGTGTCAACCTGGTCAAGAGCTATCTGAGTCGGAAATACACCAGTGTGCTCCAGGAACTCCTCCTCATCTGTGTACTCCTCTTCCTCTTTCCACACATCCCACTCTGCCTGTCCTTGTCCCTGTCCGTGTTCCTGTCCCAGCATCTGCTCACACTTGAGTTTGAGACGGGCAGGAGGGTAGCTGTTCCCTCCCTCTGAAATAGTGAGGGAGAAGTGAGAGAGTTAGGACACACAGTAGCACTGCCTTGGCAGCAGCTAATGGGGATCTCTAATAAATGCAAATGTTAAAATGTATGATTTATTCTGGCATAATTATCTCTCCCTCAAGAGACAACCAGATGAAGAAGCTAGTGTTCCTTACTGCTGAGGACCCTGAGGAAGGCTCTGAAGAAGCGCTGTGCGTAGCCTCTCTCCCACTCCTTCACGTGCCACAGATGGAGCAGGTGCTGCTCTGACGGCGTGCTCGCCAACTCCTCCACCTGTGTGCTGTTGTAATGGTCGCCCACCGCGATCACAAACAGGGAAACGCCCTGACACTTGGCCTTCTGGGAAATGTAGGCCAGCTTGGCCTGGTCCCAGTGGGCTGTCTCGACCCCACCACAGCCAGCACCACTCTACTCTTCCTGGGCCTGGTGGCCTTGAGGAACACCTTGCTCAGAGCGTACTCCAGGGTCTGCCCCAGAGACGACACTCCTCCCTGCTGCTGCATGCTCCTCAGGTGTGTCTGTAGACCAATGTGGTTGTGGTACTTCTGCAGGTCAAACTCTACCTTGACGGCCTGGGAAGTCTGGGGGAGCAGAGAACCACTGGTCTGGAGAAGGGCCACTCTGGCCCGGCCGTCAGCCACGCTGGGTTTGGGGCTCCAGGCTACCTGCTTCACCACTGAGCCCAGAAGCTCCTGGACGCCAGCGTACTGATCGGCCCGGATCTCCCTTGAACCGTCCACCACCAGGGTCAGGTCCATATCCACCACCAGGGGCCGCTGAGCGTCAGTAAAATCACACCCCTGGGCTGGTTTACAGTGGTCTGATGGACACACAGAACCAGAGCTTAGAGATAATAGTAGTAGAGTAGTAGCAATAGTAGTACAGTAGCATCAGTAGTAGTAGTACAGTAGCCTCAGTAATAGTCATACTGTAGTAGTGCAGTAGCATCAGTAGTAGTAGTACAGTAGTAGTAGTAGTACAGTAGCATCAGTAGTAGTACAGTGGCATCAGTAGTAGTACAGTGGCCTCAGTAGTAGTAGAGTAGCAGTGCAGTAGCATCAGTAGTAGTAGTACAGTGGTAGTACAGTAGCAGTAGTAGTACAGTAGCAGTAGTACAGTAGTAGTAGTACAGTAGTAGTAGCAGTACAGTAGTAGTGCAGTAGCATCAGTAGTAGTAGTACAGTAGCATCAGTAGTACTGTAGTAGTAATAGTATTAGTAGTGCAGTAGCATCAGTAGTAGTATGAGGAGTAGTACAGTAGCATCAGTAGTAGTACAGTAGCATCAGTAGTAGTAGTACAGTAGCATCAGTAGTAGAACAGTAGAATCAGTAGTAGTACTGTAGAAGTACAGTAGAATCAGTAGTAGTAGTAGTAGTACTGTAGTAGTACAGTAGCATCAGTAGTAGTATTAGTAGTAGTACAGTAGCATCAGTAGTAGTAGTAGTAGTAGTATAGTAGAATCAGTAGTAGTATTGTAGTAGTACAGTAGAATCAGTAGTAGTACTGTCATAGTACAGTCGCATCAGTGGTAGCAGTAGTAGTATTAGTAGTATTACAGTAGCATCAGTAGTAGTAGTAGTAGTAGTAGTAGTAGTACAGTAGCATCAGTAGTAGTACAGTAGAATCAGTAGTAGTAGTAGTAGTAGGAGGAAGAGTACAGTAGCAGCATCAGTAGTAGTAGTAGTAGTAGTAGTACAGTAGCAGCAGTAGTAGTAGTACAGTAGCATCAGTAGTAGTGTATTAGTAGTAGTAGTTGTAGTGTAGTACAGTATCATCAGTAGTAGTAGTAGTAATGTAGTAGTACAGTAGCATCATTAGTAGTGTAGTAGTAGTGTAGTACAGTAGCATCATTAGTAGTGTAGTAGTAGTAGTAGTACAGTAGCATCAGTAGTGTGTTAGTAGTAGTAGTAGTAGTGTAGTACAGTAGCAGTAATGTAGTAGTAGTAGTACAGTAGCATCAGTAGTAGTGTATTAGTAGTACAGTAGCTTCAGTAATAGTGTAGTAGTAGTAGAAAATGATTTATGCCCAAGGGGAATATTTGTACATTGATACCAAATAAGACTATATTTTATTATGTCCCTGTGTGCTTACCGTAGCAGATGACGCAATTTTTTATTCTTGTCAGCACAGCATTTTGGTCCTGTGACCTATCCACCAGCCGAACAAGGATGAAGCTGCCCGTGTCATCAGCCTGCGCCACAACAAAACAAAAACACACATGGGCTGCATTTCAATTCACCAGCCTTAACGCTGCCCTGTTCACTATCCCATAACCAGAAAGCATCTGTTAGCAATTGTACCTCAAAAGCCCGTTGAACATCGGGGGAGTTCCTCATGGCGATGACAGCAGGAGCAATGTTCAGGGCCTTGAACTCCATGGCGGCCGTGACGATGGCAGCGCTGTCCACAGAGGGCCCGTTGGTGAAGAACACTGCCACCTTCCTCATCGTCAACGCTTTACGGGTTCGCTTGAAGACATGGCGCCCCACAAAGCGCATGGCCTCCCCAAGATGGCGCTGGTTGGACGTTCGTTCCAGTGCAATGTTTTGGATGGCCTCCAACAACTCCGGCTTGCGTTGGTAGTCCTGGAATCGGATCAGGTACTTGGTGTTGGCACTATAGGATACCACGGCAACGCGTGCACCCGTCGGGCAGTTGCTCTCGGCGATGGCAACGTCATCCAATATGGAGAGGAGAGCGGAGCGCATCCTCTCAAACGTGGCAGGCTCCACATCCTGTGACATATCCAGAGCAAAGACCAGCTCTGTGGGGTAGGCTGGGCACGCTGCCTGGCCTGGGGGATAGAGTGAGAGGCATGGAGAGAGGTACAGAGAGAGGAGAGGGAGAGAGGTGGAGAGAGGTACAGAGTAGGGGAGAGGGAGAGAGGTACAGAGTAGGGGAGAGGGAGAGAGGGAGAGAGGGGAGGGAGAGGTAGAGAGAGGGGGGAGAGGGAGAGAGGTACAGAGAGAGAGTAGGGAGAGGGAGAGAGGTAGAGAGGAGAGAGGGGAGAGAGGTACAGAGAGAGAGAGGGGTACAGAGAGGAGAGAGAGAGAGGGGAGAGGGAGGAGGAGAGAGAGAGGGAGAGGGAGAGAGGTAGAGAGAGGGAGAGAGGAGAGAGGACAGAGAGAGAGAGGGAGGGGAGAGGGAGAGAGGTACAGAGAGAGAGGGGAGAGAGGTAGGGAGAGAGGGAGAGAGGTACAGAGAGAGAGGGGAGAGGGGAGAGGGAGAGAGGTACAGAGAGAGAGAGGGGAGAGGGAGAGAGGAGTACAGAGAGAGAGAGGGGAGAGGGAGAGAGGTACAGAGAGAGAGAAGGGGAGAGGGAGAGAGGTACAGAGAGAGAGTAGGGGAGAGGGAGAGAGGTACAGAGAGAGAGAAGGGGAGAGAGGTACAGAGAGAGAGAGGGGAGGGAGAGAGGTACAGAGAGAGAGTAGGGGAGAGGGAGAGAGGTACAGAGAGAGAGAAGGGGAGAGGGAGAGGTACAGAGAGAGAGAAGGGGAGAGAGGTACAGAGAGGTACAGAGAGAGAGTAGGGGAGAGGGAGAGAGGTACAGAGAGAGAGTAGGGGAGAGGGGAGAGAGAGTACAGAGAGAGAGAAGGGAGAGGGAGAGAGGTACAGAGAGAGAGAAGGGGAGAGGGAGAGAGGTACAGAGAGAGAGAGGGAGAGGGAGAGAGGTACAGAGAGAGAGAGGGGAGAGGGAGAGAGAGAGGAGAGAGAGAGAGGGGGGAGAGGGAGAGAGGTACAGAGAGAGAGAGAGGAGAGGGAGAGGTAGGAGAGAGAGAGGAGAGAGGTAGAGGGAGAGGGAGAGAGGTAGAGAGAGAGAGAGGGAGAGGAGAGAGAGGAGGTACAGAGAGAGAGGGGAGAGGGAGAGAGGTACAGAGAGAGAGGGAGAGGGAGGAGAGAGAGAGAGAGAGGGAGAGGAGAGAGAGAGAGAGGGGAGAGAGAGGTACAGAGAGAGGGGGGAGAGGGAGAGAGGTACAGAGAGAGAGAAGGGGGAGAGGGAGAGAGGTACAGAGAGGGGGGAGAGGGAGAGAGGTAGAGAGGGGAGAGGGAGAGAGAGAGGGAGAGAGAGGGTACAGAGAGAGGAGAGGGAGAGAGGTACAGAGAGAGAGAGGGGGAGAGAGGTACAGAGAGAGAGGTAGAGAGTAGAGAGTAGGGGAGAGGGAGAGAGGTACAGAGAGAGGGAGAGGGAGGGGGAGAGAGGTACAGAGAGAGAGGGGAGAGGGAGAGAGGTACAGAGAGAGAGAGGGGAGAGGGAGAGAGGTACAGAGAGAGAGAGGGGAGGGAGAGAGGTACAGAGAGAGAGAGAGAGAGGGGGAGAGGTACAGAGAGAGAGAGGGGAGAGAGAGGTACAGAGAGGGAGAGAGAGGGTAGAGAGGGGAGAGAGAGAGGTAGAGAGAGAGAGGAGGGAGAGAGGTACAGAGAGAGAGTAGGGGAGAGGAGAGAGAGGTACAGAGAGAGAGAGGGGAGAGGGAGAGAGGTACAGAGAGAGAGGGGAGAGGGAGAGAGGTACAGAGAGAGAGAGAGGGAGAGAGGTACAGAGTAGGGGAGAGAGGAGAGAGGTACAGAGAGAGAGAGAGGGAGAGAGGCACAGAGAGGAGAGAGGTACAGAGAGGGAGAGAGAGAGAGAGGGAGAGAGGTACAGAGGTAGAGAGAGAGTAGAGAGGGGGAGAGGGAGAGAGGTACAGAGAGGAGAGGGGAGAGAGAGAGGGAGAGGAGAGAGGGGGAGAGAGGAGGTACAGAGAGAGGGGAGAGGGAGAGAGGTAGAGAGAGAGAGGGAGAGGGGAGAGAGGTACAGAGAGAGGTACAGAGTAGGGGAGGGGAGAGGGAGAGAGGTACAGAGAGAGAGTAGGGAGAGGGAGAGGGAGAGAGGTACAGAGAGAGGGTACAGAGAGGAGGGGAGAGAGGTACAGAGAGAGAGGGGAGAGGGAGAGAGGTACAGAGAGAGAGTAGGGGAGAGGGAGAGAGGTACAGAGAGAGAGTAGGGGAGAGGGAGAGAGGTACAGAGAGAGAGGGGGGAGGGAGGGAGAGAGGTAGTAGGGAGAGGGAGAGAGGTAGAGGGAGAGGGGAGGGAGAGAGGTACAGAGAGAGAGAGGGGAGAGGGAGGAGGTACAGAGAGAGAGTAGGGGGAGAGGAGAGGTACAGAGAGAGAGAGAGAGGGAGAGAGAGAGTAGAGAGAGGGAGAGAGGTACAGAGAGAGGGGAGGGGAGAGAGAGAGAGGGGAGAGGGAGAGAGGTACAGAGAGAGAGAGGGAGAGGGAGAGAGGTACAGAGAGAGAGGGAGAGGGACAGAGAGGGGAGAGAGAGAGAGTAGAGAGAGAGAGGGAGGAGGTAGAGAGGGGAGAGAGGTAGAGGGAGAGGGAGAGAGGTACAGAGAGAAGGGGAGAGGGAGAGAGGTACAGAGAGAGGGGGAGAGGGAGAGAGGTAGAGAGAGAGAGGGAGAGAGAGAGAGGAGAGAGAGAGAGAGGAGGGGAGAGGGAGAGAGGTAGAGAGAGGGAGAGAGGGAGAGAGGTACAGAGAGAGAGAGAGAGAGAGGGAGAGAGAGGAGAGAGAGAGAGGAGGAGAGAGGTACAGAGAGGGAGAGGAGAGAGGTACAGAGAGAGAGGGAGAGAGGTACAGAGAGAGAGAAGGGGAGAGGGAGAGAGGTACAGAGAGAGAGAGGGGGAGGGGAGAGGGTAGAGAGGTACAGAGGGGAGAGGTAGGAGAGAGAGGGGAGAGAGAGGTACAGAGAGAGGGGAGAGAGAGAGAGAGAGAGGGGAGAGGGACAGAGAGAGAGAGGGGAGAGGGAGAGAGGTACAGAGAGAGTAGAGGAGAGGGAGAGAGGTACAGAGAGAGAGAGGGAGAGGGAGAGAGGTACAGAGAGGGAGAGGGAGAGAGAGGGAGAGAGGTACAGAGAGGGAGGGGAGAGAGGTACAGAGAGAGGGGGAGAGGGAGAGAGGTAGAGAGAGAGGGGAGAGGGAGAGAGGTACAGAGAGAGGGAGAGGGAGAGGGGAGAGAGAGAGGTACAGAGAGAGAGAGGGGAGAGGGAGAGAGGTACAGAGAGAGAGGGGGGAGAGGGAGAGAGGAGAGAGGGGAGAGGGAGAGAGGTACAGAGAGAGAGTAGGGGGAGAGGGAGAGAGGTACAGAGAGAGAGAAGGGGAGAGGGAGAGAGGTACAGAGAGAGAGAGTAGGGGAGAGGAGAGAGAGAGAGGTAGGAGGGGAGAGAGAGAGGAGAGAGAGAGAGGTACAGAGAGAGAGGGGGAGAGAGGGAGAGAGGTACAGAGAGAGAGAGGGAGAGAGGAGAGAGGTACAGAGAGAGAGAGAGGGGAGAGGGAGAGAGGTACAGAGAGAGAGAGGGGAGAGGGAGAGAGGTACAGAGAGAGAGGGGGAGAGGGAGAGAGGTAGAGAGAGAGAGAGGGGGAGGGGAGAGGTAGAGAGAGAGTAGGGGAGAGGGAGAGAGGTACAGAGAGAGAGAGGGAGGGAGAGAGGAGAGGTACAGAGAGAGAGGGGAGAGGGAGAGAGGTACAGAGAGAGAGAGGGGAGAGGGAGAGAGGAGGGAGAGAGGTAGAGAGAGAGAGAGAGAGGGGAGAGGGAGAGAGGTACAGAGAGAGAGAGGGGAGAGGGAGAGAGGAGAGAGAGAGGGGAGAGGGTAGAGGTAGAGAGAGGGGAGAGAGGTAGAGAGGAGAGAGGGGAGAGAGGTACAGAGAGAGAGAGGGGAGAGGGAGAGAGGTACAGAGAGAGAGAGGGGAGAGGGAGAGAGAGAGAGAGGGAGAGAGGGGAGAGGGAGAGAGGTACAGAGAGAGAGAGGGGAGAGGGAGAGAGGTACAGAGAGAGAGGGGGGAGAGGGTAGAGAGGTAGAGAGGTACAGAGAGGGAGAGGGGAGAGAGGAGAGAGAGGGGAGAGGGAGAGAGGTACAGAGAGGGGAGAGAGGAGAGAGGTACAGAGAGAGGAGAGGGAGAGAGGTAGAGAGAGGGAGAGGGAGAGAGGTACAGAGAGAGGGGAGAGGGGAGGGAGAGAGGGGAGAGAGAGGGGAGAGAGAGAGGGGGAGAGAGGTACAGAGAGAGAGGGGGAGAGGGAGAGAGAGAGGACAGAGAGAGAGGGAGAGAGGTACAGAGAGGGGGAGAGGGAGAGAGGTAGAGAGAGAGAGAGGGAGAGGGGGAGAGAGAGAGGTAGAGAGAGAGGGGAGAGGAGAGAGGTACAGAGAGAGAGTACAGAGAGGGAGAGAGGGAGAGAGGTACAGAGAGAGAGAGGGGAGAGGGAGAGAGGTACAGAGAGAGGGGGGAGAGGGAGAGAGGTACAGAGAGAGAGAGGGAGAGGGAGAGGGTACAGAGAGAGGGGAGAGGGAGAGAGGTAGAGAGAGAGGGGAGAGGGAGAGAGGTACAGAGAGAGAGAGGGGAGAGAGGGAGAGAGAGAGAAGGGAGAGAGAGAGGTACAGAGAGAGAGGGGAGAGGGAGAGAGGTACAGAGAGAGAGAGGGGAGAGGGAGAGAGGGAGAGAGGGGAGAGAGGAGGTACAGAGAGAGAGTAGGGGAGAGGAGAGAGGTACAGAGAGAGAGGGGGAGAGAGGAGAGAGGTAGGGGAGAGGGAGAGAGGTAGGGAGAGGGAGAGAGGTACAGAGAGAGAGAGAGGGGAGAGGGAGAGGTAGAGAGAGAGAGGGAGAGAGGGACAGAGAGAGAGAGGGGAGAGAGAGAGGTAGAGAGAGAGGGGAGAGAGAGAGGTACAGAGAGAGAGAGGGGAGAGGGAGAGAGGTACAGAGAGAGAGTAGGGGAGAGGGAGAGAGGAGAGAGACAGAGAGGTAGAGGGAGAGGGAGAGAGGTACAGAGAGAGAGGGGAGAGGGAGAGAGGTACAGAGAGAGAGTAGGGGAGAGGGAGAGAGGTACAGAGTAGGGGAGAGGGAGAGAGGTACAGAGTAGGGGAGAGGGAGAGGGAGAGGTACAGAGAGAGAGAGGGGAGAGGGAGAGAGGTACAGAGAGAGAGAGGGGAGAGGGAGAGAGGTACAGAGAGAGAGAGAGGGAGAGAGGTACAGAGAGAGAGAGGGGAGAGGGAGAGAGGTACAGAGAGAGAGAAGGGGAGAGGGAGAGAGGTACAGAGAGAGAGTAGGGGAGAGGGAGAGAGGTACAGAGAGAGAGGGAGAGGGAGAGAGGTACAGAGAGAGAGTAGGAGGAGAGAGGTAGAGAGGGGAGAGGGAGAGAGGTACAGAGAGAGAGTACAGAGAGAGAGGTACAGAGAGAGAGAAGGGAGAGAGGTACAGAGAGGGGGGGAGAGGGAGAGAGGTACAGAGAGAGAGGGGAGAGAGAGGTACAGAGTAGGGGAGAGAGAGGGAGAGAGGTACAGAGAGAGAGGGAGAGAGGTAGAGGGAGAGGGAGAGAGGTACAGAGAGAGAGAGGAGAGGGAGAGAGGTACAGAGAGAGAGAGGGGAGAGGGAGAGAGGTACAGAGAGAGAGAGAGGGAGAGAGGTACAGAGAGAGAGAGGTAGGGGAGAGGGAGAGAGGTACAGAGAGAGAGGGGAGAGGGTACAGAGAGAGTAGAGAGAGAGGGGGAGAGGGAGAGGGTACAGAGAGAGAGAGGGAGAGAGGTACAGAGAGAGGTACAGAGAGAGAGTAGGGGAGAGGGAGAGAGGTACAGAGAGAGAGAGGGGAGAGGGGAGAGAGGTACAGAGAGAGAGTAGGGGAGAGGGTACAGAGAGAGGAGGGACAGAGAGAGAGAGGGGAGAGGGAGAGAGGTACAGAGAGAGAGGGGAGAGGGAGAGAGGTACAGAGAGAGAGAGGGAGAGGGAGAGAGGTACAGAGAGAGAGAGGGGAGAGGGAGAGACAGAGTAGAGGGAGAGAGAGAGAGGGGAGAGGGAGAGAGGTACAGAGAGAGAGGGAGGTACAGAGGGGGAGAGAGGTACAGAGGGGAGAGGGAGAGAGGTAGAGGGGGAGAGAGGTACAGAGAGAGAGAAGGGGAGAGGGAGAGAGGTACAGAGAGAGAGAGGGAGAGGGAGAGAGGTAGGAGAGAGAGAGGGAGAGAGGGTACAGAGAGGTAGGGGAGAGAGAGAGGTACAGAGAGAGAGGGGGAGAGGGAGAGAGGTACAGAGAGAGAGAGGGAGAGAGGGTACAGAGAGAGAGTAGGGGGAGAGGGAGAGAGGTACAGAGAGAGGTACAGGGGAGAGGGAGAGAGGTACAGAGAGAGAGAGGGGAGGGAGAGAGGTACAGAGAGAGAGGGGGAGAGGGAGAGAGGTACAGAGAGAGAGTAGGGGAGAGGGAGAGAGGTACAGAGAGAGAGAAGGGGAGAGGGGAGAGGGTACAGAGAGAGAGTAGGGAGAGAGGAGAGAGAGAGAGAGAGAGAGAGGGGAGAGGGAGAGAGGTAGAGAGAGAGAGGTACAGGGGAGAGGGAGAGAGGTACAGAGAGAGAGTAGGGGAGAGGGAGAGAGGTACAGAGAGAGAGAAGGGGAGAGGGAGAGAGGTACAGAGAGAGAGAGGGGAGAGGGAGAGGGTAGAGAGGTAGAGAGAGAGTAGGGAGAGGGAGAGAGGTACAGAGAGAGAGTAGGGAGAGGGAGAGAGGTACAGAGAGAGAGTAGGGAGAGGGAGAGAGGTACAGAGAGAGGTAGGGAGAGAGAGAGGTACAGAGAGAGGAGGGGAGAGGGAGAGAGGTACAGAGAGAGAGGGGGGAGAGGGAGGTAGAGAGAGAGGGAGAGGGAGAGAGGTACAGAGAGAGTGTAGGGAGAGAGAGAGGTACAGAGAGAGTGTAGGGGAGAGGGAGAGAGGTACAGAGAGAGTAGGGGGAGAGGGAGAGAGGTACAGAGAGAGAGGGAGAGGGAGAGAGGTACAGAGAGAGGGGAGAGGGAGGGAGAGAGGTAGGGGAGAGAGAGAGGTACAGAGAGAGAGTAGGGGAGAGGGAGAGAGGTACAGAGAGAGAGTAGGGGAGAGGGAGAGAGGTACAGAGAGAGAGTAGGGGAGAGGGAGAGAGGTACAGAGAGAGGTAGGGGAGAGAGAGAGAGGTACAGAGAGAGGGGAGAGGGAGAGAGGTAGGGGGGAGAGAGAGGTACAGAGAGAGAGTAGGGGAGAGAGAGAGTAGAGTAGGGGAGAGAGAGTAGGGAGAGGGAGAGAGGTACAGAGAGAGAGTAGGGGAGAGGGAGAGAGGTACAGAGAGAGAGTAGGGGAGAGGGAGAGAGGTACAGAGAGAGTGTAGGGGAGAGGGAGAGAGGTACAGAGAGAGAGTAGGGGAGAGGGAGAGAGGTACAGAGAGAGAGTAGGGGAGAGAGGTACAGAGGAGGTACAGAGAGAGAGGTACAGAGGGGAGAGGGAGAGTACAGAGAGAGAGGAGGGGAGAGGTACAGAGAGAGAGTAGGGGAGAGGGAGAGAGGTACAGAGAGAGTAGGGGAGAGGGAGAGAGGTACAGAGAGAGAGTAGGGAGAGGGAGAGAGGTACAGAGAGAGTGTAGGGGAGAGGGAGAGAGGTACAGAGAGAGTGTAGGGGAGAGGGAGAGAGGTACAGAGAGAGAGTAGGGGAGAGGGAGAGAGGTACAGAGAGAGTGTAGGGGAGAGGGAGAGAGGTACAGAGAGAGAGTAGGGGAGAGAGGTACAGAGAGAGAGTAGGGGAGAGGGAGAGAGGTACAGAGAGAGAGTAGGGGAGAGGGAGAGAGGTACAGAGAAAGAGAAGGGAACAGGGGGGCAATGGTATTTTTAATGACAACCATTCATAACATCATTTTGCCAAGAGTTCTGGTTTGATTACACCAGAATCTTCAGTCAAGTACATACATTTATTTGGACGATGAAGGGTTAATGGAGACATACCTTGAGAGCATGCTGTTTGGGGGAGAAAAATATCATAGTTCAGAGACAAAATTAGGAATGAATTAATCTTTGCTTATGAAAACATGACCTTACCAGCAATAAAGCAATTGACACATATAGAGCAGGAAAACCAAGAGCTTACCACAGTTATCACGGATATAGGTGGTCAGCTGGCATTCCTAGGGAGACAAAATAACATGTTAAATAGCTCCCAAGATTCTCTACAGAAAATGTTTTAAATTGGAACAAAAATCAGACAGAATACACATACAGACATGGCTCTCTCTCCTGGTCTGCCTCTAGAGCCCTAGATAGAAATAGAGAATTAGTCAGAAATCCACATCCAAACAGTGAATATCTTGCCAATACTTCTACTGTAAAACAACCAAAACCAAAACTACGATTATTATTCACTTGAAACAAATAACAACAATAAAACAACTAATACATGAGATTTGTAAAGTTCTTTTAAAAGATCTAAAAATGCAAATGAAATACTAACAATGTGTCCAGGTGGTCCAATGGATCCGGGATCTCCTGACTCACCCGATCTGCCCGAGTTCCCCTGGTTCAATCACATCGTAACATTTGGCCATTTTAACAGAAGATTTTATACATGTCAACACATATTAGTACCTGTGGCACAAGCGAATATCACAAGGTTTGAAGTTTGAACTAACCCTAACCCTTATTCTAAAACTAACCCTTACCCTAACCCTTATTCTAAAACTAACCCTAACCCTTATTCTAAAACTAACCCTAATTCTAAAACTAACCCTAACCCTTATTCTAAAACTAACCCTTACCCTAACCCTTATTCTAAAACTAACCCTTACCCTAACCCTTATTCTAAAACTAACCCTAACCCTTATTCTAAAACTAACCCTTACCCTAACCCTTATTCTAAAACTAACCCTAACCCTTATTCTAAAACTAACCCTAACCCTATTCTAAAACTAACCCTAACCCTTATTCTAAAACTAACCCTAACCCTTATTCTAAAACTAACCCTAACCCTTATTCTAAAACTAACCCTAACCCTTATTCTAAAACTAACCCTTACCCTTATTCTAAAACTAACCCTTACCCTTATTCTAAAACTAACCCTTACCCTTATTCTAAAACTAACCCTTACCCTTATACTAAAACTAACCCTTACCCTAACCCTAACCCTTATTCTAAAACTAACCCTAACCCTTATTCTAAAACTTACCCTTATTCTAAAACTAACCCTTACCCTTATTCTAAAACTAACCCTAACCCTAATTCTAAAACTAACCCTTACCCTTATTCTAAAACTAACCCTAAATCAAAACCTAACCCTAAATCAAAACCTAACCCTAAATCAAAACCTAACCCTAAATCAAAACCTAACCCTAAATCAAAACCTAACCCTAAATCAAAACCTAACCCTAAATCAAAACCTAACCCTATCCCTAACTGTAACCTTAACAAGCAGTTGCTTATCAACAGATAGTTTGTTAATAGTATGACCATCTGTAGAGCATCTATACTGAGTGTACAAAACATTAAGGACAGCTTGCTACTATTGAGTTGCACCCCCTTTCTCCCTCAGAACAGCCTCCATTCGTCGGGGCATGGACACTACAAGGTCTCCAAAGCGTTCCACAGGGATGCTGGCCCATGCTGACTCCAATGCTTCCCTCAGTTGTGTCAAGTAGGCTGGATGTCCTTTGAGAAGTGGACCATTCTTGGTCCAGAAAACTGTTGAGCTTGAAAAACCCAGCAGCATTGCAGTTCTTTACACAAACCGGTGCGCCTAGCACATACTACCACACCCTGTCCAAAGGCAATTACATCTTTTGTCTTGCCCATTCACCCTCTGAATGGCACACATGCACAATCCATGTCTCGAGGCTTAAAAATCCTTCTTCAACCTGTCTCCTCCCCTTCATTTTCACTGATTTAAGTGGATTTAAAAAGTGACATCAATATGGGATCATAGCTTTCGCCTGGATTCACCTGGTCAGTCTATGTCACGGAAAAAGCAGACGTCAATGTTTTGTACACTGGGATTATCCAAATAAAGTGTGACCGTTCTGGGCACTAAAAATGTAGTGGTATTGATTTAACAGTTGCAGCAATGCATGTGCAACAGGACGCTCTGGGGTCTCCTGGCGATAGTGTGTGTGAGTCTCACCCCTCTGCCTCGGTTTCCTTTGGGGCCTGGACCTCCTTTGACTCCAAAATCACCACTTTCACCCTGAAGATGACAAACAGGAAAAGGGGATTGTTTACCTTTTGTGAGCTTCAGAATGCAATGTGCCATGATTGGATTCCAGCCTTGTTCTCTTATCCATTCTGAAAGGGGAGATTTTATATCAATAACTGACCTGTAATCCAGGGTAACCATGGAAACCAGGCTCTCCCTTTAAAGTAATCACAAAACACAAGGAATAATTTATTAGTGTCCATCAAACATGTCTGGAATACAAATCTACTGTATATTAAAATCCTTTCATTTGAATGAAACGATAATAGGCAGAATCTAGCACCCAACCAGATCTGATTAGAGAAGGTGCTGGAGGAATAAAACGCCACTAGAGAAGTAGGAAAAAGTCTCTGAACACTTCCAGTCAGATGCACATTTATTTCATTTAGCTGAGCTTTCGGTCAGTCGACCATCATTTAGATGAAGAGACATTTTATTTTATAATCTACTAAGTACATGAACAATATTTTCCAAAGGGGAAACTACTAGGATGTCTATGGACAGCAGCTGTTGATCTGAGTACTGAGTAAGTGTACCTTACCTTCATTCCCTGGGGTCCGGGAGGCCCATGGCCGTCACTGCCATCAAGACCCTGTATTAAAGAAAACACACCATCACGTCCCATTCTTACATGACCTTACAAACACATGCAGTGTGTGTACAGCATGTGTGTGTGCATGCAGGTAAAGTGTGTAATGACAAGGCAACACCTTACCGGCATCCCTCTTGGCCCAAGTGTTCCAAGGGCTCCGTTGACTCCGAGGTCCCCAGGTTGGCCCTGTGAGGAAACCACACAGTATTGGGTTGGAAGAAGGGCTATAAAACATTATTTTACAGACATTTTTTAATGTATACTTTTTATGTGTCTACATGTAATATGTTTCAGTTGCTCTGCAGGCCTGGTAACAAATTGTCCTACCAAGATGGCCAATGTATTGTAATGTATTACATAACTGTAGGTCAAAGGTAATGGAATATGTTGAATATAAATACCAAATGCAGAGTTTGAGGGTTTGAGAGGACGAGCGTACTAAAAGTCCTAATGGTCAATAGGGAATTATAAATAGGAGTTGGGTTTCAGTTCAACATCTGTTTAGAATCTGTGGAATGTCACTCCTGAACTCAGAGTGACGTGTGCTACGTTCTGTACATGGAGTCTGGGGCAGGATACTTGTTATTTGGCCAAGTTGTACTGCAAGGACTTCTGATTGGTCAACCCTAAACTAGGATGGGGGTTATAAATGGCATCTTGTTCCTTTGTTCAGTGGGGAAAAGCTGAGGACAGGGGAGACTGAACACATCTGAACATCTACCTCCCAGCATAACATCTTGATTTATCCTTCTCAAATTAACCTATTTTTCTCCCCCTGATTTGCTTTGTAGTTTGTGTTATTGAAGAATATCATAAATTGCTAACAAAGGCAATGCACCTTCTGTCCATTCATCCCTCGTCTTCCTGTTGATCCTTTGCCACCCATAGTTCCAGGTGTGCCCTGAGGGAAAAGCCATTCATACGCAATCATTACATGTCAACATCACATAACAGTAGGATTTATGTATCAGGCATCCTCAATGTGGTAAGATGGGATGGAAGTAGAAAGGTAAGAAAAGTGACCTGAGGTCCAGGTAAACCCTGCAGGCCCCTGGGTCCGGGCTGGCCCAAGTCTCCTCTTATACCCTGTGCACACAGGAGAGAAACATGTTCAGCAACAGTATCTGAGGTATTGGTGGACTGTTCCAAATGCAACAGAAGTGCATTAGTAGTAGCATTACTGTGGAGTTGTGGATGAGGGGAATGGGTATATATTACTTACCTGTGGTCCAGAAGGGCCAGGAATTCCTTGGAGGCCTACATCTCCTGGATCCCCTGGTGTTCCCTAGACACACACACACAGGCAAACATACACACAAAACACACATACACACACAAAGAACACAGTAATGGGTACATACAGTAGATATAGATAGTAATCCTAGGGACTGTTATTCATGAAGTAGCTTTGTTGATAATGCTGCCTACTGTACATTTGGACCAGGGAGACCTCTTCTTCCTTGAGGACCCTACAAAGCAGGACACAGGACATAATCATCACTTGACAATTGACCAAAAAGGTGAGACAACATCAGTATAACAGGACAAGGACAGCTTAGCAGAAATGAAACTTCGCTCACTGGGTTTCCAACGATTCCACTTTCTGCTCGACTGCCCTCTTCTCCTGAGTCTCCCTGTCGGTGTGGAAAGGGAGACGAGAAAAAAGGTGTTTTTGAGGGAGAGAGAGGATGAGAATAACAGCAGTGTTGTCACCCTCCAGGACGGTAAGGGAATCCTGCTTTACTCACTAGAAAGAGCCAGTCAAAATGATCTGGTACTTGCAAATGAACTTGGTGAATAAGCGATTCTGATTCTTAGATCAGTACATTGACAGTGGCCAACTACAAGCTACATACCGGTAGTCCTGGGTTTCCCCTTCCTCCTTTGGGACCCGCGACAATGCTGTCCACTCCAGAGTCTCCCTAAAAGACCAGAGACTAACTTTTAGTAGCAGTTAGAAAATAAGATATAGAAACACTGCATTTGTTACAGTCTAAACCACAACTGTCAAACTCATTCCGAGTCTCTGTGGGTTTTTGCTCCTCCCTTGTACTTGATTGATGAATTAAGGTCACTAATTAGTGAGGAACTGCCCTCCTCTGGTTATCTAGATCTTAATTGAAAGGAAAACCTAAAACCAGCAGATTCTGGTCCCTGAACCATTGTAAATCATTTGCACTGTTAAATGGCGTCCATAGTTTATGTGACTTACAGGGTCACCTCTAAGTCCACGCTGCCCCTTCACTCCTGGCTCTCCTATGAGGCCGCTGTTGCCCTGCAAGAGAAACCACCATCAATAGGTTAGACATTAGAGAAGAGAATCGAGTAAGAGTAGGATATTGGGGACATAGGAGAAGTATATTGGTGACATATGAGAACGATATTAGTGATATAGGAGAAGTAAACTGGTGACATGGGAGTAGTATATTGGTGACATAGGAGTAGTATATTGGTGACATAGGAGTAGTATATTGGTGACATAGGAGTAGTATATTGGTGACATAGGAGTAGTATATTGGTGACATAGGAGTAGTATATTGGTGACATAGGAGTAGTATATTGGTGACATAGGAGTAGTATATTGGTGACATAGGAGTAGTATATTGGTGACATAGGAGTAGTATATTGGTGACATAGGAGTAGGATATTGGTGACATAGGAGTAGTATATCAGTGACCTAGGAGTAGTATATTGGCGAAATATATGTAGAATATGAGAAATTGTGTTTACTGGTCTTCCTGGGTTTCCTCTCTCTCCTGCAGCTCCAGCTGTTCCAATCAGACCCTGTTCACCATCAACCCCATCAAGGCCATGGTCTCCATCATCACCCTGCCATGGTAATGTGCACACTGATTCACAACACACTAAACAGCAGACGTTTACATCCACACAATGAAAAAAAGAAAGCACCATGGTAAACCTTGTTTTCCATCGGTTAAGACAAAATACCTAGTATACTGCACATAGAAAGGTTTCTACTGTACACTACATTTAGCTGTGTGAACGTGGTATCAACAGCTTCATACACTTACCCTGTCCCCTCTGTAGGCTCTTGAGCCCTGGAAAAAAACAGAGAACAGATGGGATTATTTTAGACTGGTAACTCCAGCGCATCATGGTTCAGAGATCAGATGGGATTATTTTAGACTGGTAACTCCAGCGCATCATGGTTCAGAGATTAGATGGGATTATTTTAGACAGGTAACTCCAGCGCGTCATGGTTCAGAGATCAGATTAGATGGGATTATTTTGGACAGGTAACTGCCCCAGGGTCATGGTTCAGAGGTCAGATTAGATGGGATTATTTTGGACAGGTAACTTCCCCAGGGTCATGGTAAAAGGTGATCTAAAAGCAGATGTCGGGAAGACATCTAATGGGAAACATTCCAGACCAGACAGTCTATAAACATAGATTTTTGGTTAGTCAGTAGTCCATCTGCTCACCTTGACGCCTCTCCTCCCAGAACAGCCCTGTAGTCCCTGTGGGCCAGTGGGACCTGGTGGACCTCTCTCGCCCTGTGGCAAATCAGAGAGCGAGGACAAGGGTCATTGGTTTTAAGGTCAAAGGTCACAGGTTATTAAACTGACTTGTAGACCTTGCCCACCATCCACGATTCATATGTTTTGATTTGTCAGATGTCTGAATACCACACTGAGAATTATTCTTCCCTCCCTGAAAACACACACTTACAATCCCCCCATCCTCGCCAGGGAAGCCAGGGTGTCCTTTCAGTCCTGGCTGACCCTGTAAGGAGAGAAATGAAAAACAAATGAGGAAACTGAAACTGGCAAAGGGAGGACTGACGAAGTACATTAACCCACATCTTCTTTACAGTATTTTAACAGTGTTAAATTACTGTGTCACGTCACATCTTAAACACTGTATAATTTTATAAAGAAGGCTCAGAGGGCCTCACCTTTGTCCCTGGGTGTCCTCTGTTGCCACGGATACCCTCATGTCCGGTGCACTTACACATCACATTGCAGCACTCCCTCTCAGCCACTGTGTCCTGGAGAGAGAACGGGAGAGGGGGAAGAAAGAGGGGGAGAAGGAGAGAGTGGGATAGAAAGAGAGAGAATGAGACCATGTGTTATTAAATCCAATATGTCATTTGTTGACATACCCTCATAATTGGAGACACCTTTGGAGGCACTCATCTCAAAAGCCACTCTAAAAACAACCAATCATGTCACTGCTCTGTTTTTCTGACTCCAGTG
Source organism: Oncorhynchus tshawytscha (assembly GCF_018296145.1). NCBI lineage: Eukaryota > Metazoa > Chordata > Actinopteri > Salmoniformes > Salmonidae > Oncorhynchus > Oncorhynchus tshawytscha. The sequence continues at coordinate 47,343 of NC_056431.1, forward strand.
GCTCCTGTTGCTAAGTACATTTCTAGCAAGTGACGACTCTATTTCGTGGTGTACTATATCCCATTTCCCATGACCCCAGAGTTCTAGTTTTGATGCTTCCAACCTGACATGCCGAAACAGGAACACAATTCCTTTGTCATTTCTGACATCCTGACATCCTTCAACAATGTCACATAATCCACTTTTTTAAACAGAAACATTTGTCATTGTACTGTATGACCCTTGTACTGTATTGTACTGTATGACCCTTGTACTGTATTGTACTGTATGACCCTTGTACTGTATTGTACTGTATGACCCTTGTACTGTATTGTACTGTATGACCCTTGTACTGTATTGTACTGTATTGTACTGTATGACCCTTGTACTGTATTGTACTGTATGACCCTTGTACTGTATTGTACTGTATGACCCTTGTACTGTATGACCCTTGTACTGTATGACCCTTGTACTGTATTGTACCCTTGTACTGTATTGTACTGTATGACCCTTGTACTGTATTGTACTGTATGACCCTTGTACTGTATTGTACCCTTGTATACTGTATGACCCTTGTACTGTATTGTACTGTATGACCCTTGTACTGTATTGTACTGTATGACCCTTGTACTGTATGACCCTTGTACTGTATTGTACTGTATGACCCTTGTACTGTATTGTACTGTATGACCCTTGTACTGTATGACCCTTGTACTGTATGACCCTTGTACTGTATGACCCTTGTACTGTATTGTACTGTATGACCCTTGTACTGTATTGTACTGTATGACCCTTGTACTGTATTGTACTGTATGACCCTTGTACTGTATTGTACTGTATGACCCTTGTACTGTATTGTACTGTATGACAGAAATACTTCTCTATCCCTACAGCTGGGAATATGACTGGAAATGGAATTACTGTAGATAGAGACATAAAGGACTTACATGTCAGCCCGAAGAGTCTTAGCCAGTCTAAGTGACATACAGTATTACTACAACACAGGGAGATACAACTAAAAGGGTTGTTCTGATTCTGTTGTCACAAAATGATGAACCACTTACTATTTGTGTCAACAGGGTGTTTCCCAAATTGTGCATGCCAATGTTGAGCGGCTGCTTGTAGCCAAATCCTCGCCCAAACTCCACCTTCTGAAGAAGGTTGGCATTTTGGATCCCTTCTAGGGCGACTGTAAGCAGGGCGTTGATACCTTTTCCTGAAATGTGACATGGAAGACAGAAATAAAATATAACCGATTTTAATGTTCATTTTTGTCTCATGAATGTTCTTAAATTTGTCCGTTTCGGTGGGTTTCCCCTGGTTCTTTAACCTTTAGTGCGGAGAAGTTCCGACTCTTGCTCCAGTTTCATCACGTCATCATCGAGTCCGTCTGAGAAGATCACCAGCACCTAAAGGACAAAGTAGTTGGGACATTGTCATTACAATGTGAAATAACCAACAAAATATGTTATGAAATGAACATTTTTGGAGTCTGTGATCAACCACACAGGAGACATAATGTTTGGGCCCACCTTCACGCCAGCATTAGATTTCTGGAACTTATCACTGAAGGAGCGCAGGAGGAAGGAGTTGAAGTATGTTGTCTGGGAGGTCTGCAGGGCCATAACCTTCTCCACAATTTTCTCGTCGTACTTCTCGAAGTTGTAGTCGTAGAGAACCTTTCCGTCCTGCTCCACCACGCGGAAGCCAATGTTAGTCTCAATGGAACCATCTCCCGCCACGCAGCACAGGCCCTTCAGGTTGGACACATAGCGGATGATCTGTGGCAGGAAGGCCTGTAGCTGGGCTTGGCCATCGAAGAGCCCCTGGGTGGTGGCCCTGCGTGTAATATCGAACCCCATGGCAATGTCTATGGTGCAGCCTATTGGACACAGACACACTCATTATTACTTAACATCCAAATTAACCCCTTTAACAAGTTCAAAAGCTTTATGTGTTATGTTTACTCAAGGATAATATGAGAGAATGTAAAATAGCCTGTTTTTCAAACACTAACAAGCATTCTTTGACGAGGGTTTTACATTGAGTCAGGAGAGACAGAGGAAATAAAACGTGCATACGGTTTACTCACACGCTTGAGTGTCTGGTACCTTGGAGGAGCATATAGTATCCACCACCTTCTTTTTGATCTTGTCCAGGCTGGCAAAGTCCTGCACAGAGAAGACCCTTTCCGGGTTGAGAGTGATTTGCCCAAGCTCAACAGGTTTGTGGTCTTTCCCGATACCGATGGCAAACACCTCAATGTTCATGGCCTTGAGCTTCTCTGCTGCATCAACAACATCGTCATCTGAACGTCCGTCAGTGATCACAACCAGGTTCTGAGAGACCTTGGCATTGATACGGCTCCCTCTAGCTGGTTGGAAGTACTCTGTACGGACGTAGTCCAGGGCCTTTCCGATGTTCGTTGTGTACCTAATCTGCATCATATTGTTTATCTGGTTGTTCACCTCTGCTTCTGTGTAATACTCATTCAAGAAGAACTCCTTTTTAGGATCACTGCTGAACTGGGCGACTCCCACCCGGAAGGACTGCTCTGCAATGTTGAAGCTGGAAACAAGGTCTGTGGCAAACTTCTTCATGATAGTGAAGTCGGTGGTGCTGATGCTCCCTGAGCTGTCAATCAACAGGACCAGATCCCCCTGCGTTTTTTCACAGACTAAGAGGAGAAGAGAAGATGTCAGATCATGTTGAACCATCTCATTTCAAAATGCTTATGCTACAAGGCTTTGTACTTTCAGTTTAGATGTTTTTACAGTTGGATTCTGTCTTACCTGGTTTGCTCGTTTGGCAGAATTCAAAGGAAATATTTTTGTGCAGTGTGTCTAGTTTATGGAAGTCATCCACAAAGAAAACCTTATTCGTGTCCCCTGCCATGAGCTCAAGCTCTTGCTTATTTGCTCCAACCACTCCGATGCTATAGACTATGATCCCATTGTCCCGTAGCTCCTTGGCTGGCCCAGCTAGGCTATAGGGGTCAGTAGCCTCACCATCTGTGATCACCATCAACCACTGGGGAACATTTAGGGCCTTTCGCCCGCCGTACTGTGCACCAAAATAACCCAAGGAATACTTGAGTGCCTTTCCAGTGTAGGTGTCTCCACTGGGCTCTCTAAGCTTTGCGATGGCACTATTGACGTCTCGCTTAGATTTGTATTCGTTGAGTGTGAATTTAGACTCGGGGTTGTCTGAAAAGACAATCAGACCATAGCGTGTCTGCTTCTCCCCAACAGAGGTTTCATTGACCACGGACATCATGAAGTTTTTCATTATGTCAAAATTATCTGAGCTGATGCTGGTGGAGCCGTCCACCAAGAAAATAATGTCTGCGATCTCCGTCCTCACACACTCTGGTGGAAGAGAAGAAGAGATAGAGGAAAATATCAATGTCAAAATCTAAGAAATGTGAACTCATTGTTGCTTTTAAGTAATGTTTCATGAACCAAGTGGCACTCACCTCTCTCCGGATCACAGATTGCCAATGCCAGTTGGCTATCCAAAGCCTTGAGTGCATCAAAGTCCCTCTCGGAGTAGACCCTCTCCTGTGCGCCACTGATCTCCAGTAACTGTGTATTGTTGGCATTGACCACCCCAATAGCGTAGATGATCACACCCTTGTCTTGAAGTTTCTTGGCAGGAGACATGACCTCATCCTGCGCCTCACCATCGGTTACGACAATCAGGAACTGCTTCACGTTAGTGCGCCCTCCTTTCGGTGGGTCAAAGAACTGCGATGTGTAGGACAGGGCTTTGCCGGTGTGTGTGCCCCCGCCTATCTGTTGCATCGTTTGTAAATCCTGCAACATGCCTTCCTTATCGTTATGCTTGTTGAGAGGGAAGATGACCTGTTGGCTGGTGCTGAACTGTATGATGCCCACGTGCACTTTATCCAGGCCTATGTCAGATTTGTTGATGATGGATTGCATGAAGACCTTCATCTTCTGGAAGTCTGGGTTGTTGATGCTACCTGAGCTGTCGATCAAGAAGAGGACGTCCCCCTTCATGTCGTTGCAAACTATGAATAGAGAACAAATATTAATTTAGCTGTTGTTATAACTCAATGTGTGCTCATAATCAATCCCTGGCAAGAGACAAGGTGTTTCATATTTTTACTGAAATCAAAAAATAAATAAGATGTAACACTTAAAAACAATAGAGATGCCCTTACTATCAGGGGAGCAGATATCTGTGATGATGTCATTTTTTATTGGTTTCAGAGAGTCAAAGTTGTTGACAAAGAACTTCTTCTCTTGGCTGCCAGCAATCTCCAGCAGCTGTGTATCGTTAGCTAGCTTCACGCCAATGGCATATATGGTGATGCCCTGCGCCCTCAGCTTTGCTGCTTGATCCTTCACGCTGTCTTCAGACTCTCCGTCTGTGATGACAATGAGGTACTCACGAACTTTGTTACTACGGGTGGCCTTAGCCCGATCAAAGTGGGGACCCATAGAGTTCAGCGCTAATCCGGTCTTTGTCCCGCCTCCAAGTTGCATGATACCATCCACTGCTTTCTCCACTGAAGGTTTGTCAGGGTAGGTTGTCAAATCAAACTCAAGAGCTGGTGTATCAGAGAACTTTACCACACCCACGCGGACATGATGCGGTCCGATGTGGAATGTGTTTATGAATTTGTTAATAAATGTCTTCATGTCAGCAAAGTCTGGATATTCAATACTCCCTGAGTGGTCGATCAGGAAGAACATGTCTGCTTCATCTGTCTGCAAACAGCCTAGAATCAAAAGAGAAAAGAAAGCACTAGTGTCATCTCGGAGATCACATTATGTCTGTATCAACATTCCTCTACAAATTAAACAACAAGAAGCATTGTTACAGTCATTTTGATCTCACTTTGCTTGGCAGTGTATGTCCTTGCGTTGTCTTTGACTGCTTTTTTAAGGATATTGTAGCACACACTCTTCTTCAGGCTCTTCTCCAGGGTCTTGAGCTTGGCAAAGCTGTCCACATGCAATACGTGCTTGTTAGGGGGATCTGAAGCGATCTGTCTCAGCTCGTTCTCGTCAGCATCCTTGATCCCCACTGCATAGACAGTGACACCAGCTCTGCGCAGTGCAGCGGCATGAGAAGTTACGTTGTCCTGGGACTTTCCGGTGATGACTATCGCCACCTGCTGCACCCCCTGTTCTTTCCGGCTGCCCCTCTCCTTGATAAACATCTTCTCCCTGGCATACTCCAGGGCCTCGCCAGTGTATGTGAGACCGCGACGGTAGGGCAGGATCTTGATGAACTGAAGGATATTTGTTTTTTCTCGGAAGGAGTTGAGGTAGACCTGGGCCGAGGCCTTGTTGCTATAGAGGACGATGCCCACCCTCACCCTGTTGAAGTCTATATCTAGGCCGTCTACTATCTTGTAGATGAATCCACGAACCAGCTGGAAGTTTGCAGTACTATTGCTCGAAGACTCATCAACTATAAACACAATGTCAGCCAGTGAAGCTTCACTGCAATCTGCAATAGAGAGGAAATTGTTAGTCAACAGCAATCTGTTATCCTTTGTGTATAATGAGCAACTATTTCACAAGAGATCAGATATTCACTTAATTCAGCAAAAATCCACAAATGCCCTTACCGTCAGTCACAGTGACCACCTCTTCAGTCTCAAAGACAGTCTTTAGCACAGAGGTGATGGATGTAGTCTGGTAAAAGAATGGCGAGGTGGCCATTAACTTTAGCTCTGGAAGTGTAGATTCACCCAACCCGATAGACACAATGGTTGTCCCTTCAGATTTGATAGTACGTGCCACCTTCATCACGTTATCCTTCGAATCCCCCCCTGTCACCGTGACTAGAAACTGCCGGTAGCCTTGTTCATTACGGCCACCAGACGCTGTGGTGAAGAAGTGTGCACGGGCGTATTCCAGGGCATTGCCCAGGTGACGAGACCTGTTGGGACGCAGCGGCAGCCTGAATTTCCTAAGAGCTGCCAAGTACTCTTCCTTGGTGTTGTGGGTGTTCAGTAAGAACTCCACCTTGGTGTCCTGGGCAAACTGGGCCAGACCCAGGCGCATCGTTTTAGTGCTCGGGTTGAGTTGGTTGACCAGTCGCATCAGAAGGGTTCTGACCAGCTGGAAGTCTGCCTGCATCATATTGCTGTCCACCAGGAAGAAGATATCAGAGAACTTTGGGATTAGAGCTGAAAAAAGATAGAATAATTGCTATGACAACAGTGTGAATGTATGTCATATTTTATTTTCATTTTTAGAAATGGTCCTTTGAATGTTGACTTTAATGTTGGCACAAGCGGCCGTAACCAATGTCTGCCTCTCAAGGTTGCATACTTTTGCTTAGAATGGTATCCCATGGTACAACTAAGGCAAGTCACTTGGATTACATAGTTTGCAAGTTCAACATTCACAATTTGTTACAACATACAGTATGTTTCCTTATAAAAGTCCCTTACCCATCCTCTGGTTCTTGATGGAGACACAGACAGTCTGCAGCAGACCCTGAGAAAGTGTTTGTAGGGCCTGGAAATGTTCTATGTTGACCACGAAATGCTCATGGGGCCTGTTAGCGATATCCTTCAGCTCGGTGATGTTGGCTGCCCCAACTCCAATAGCAAACACAATGACCCCTTGCTGCCTTAGCGCCTTGGCTGGCAGCGTTACGTTGTCCGCAGACTCCCCATCGGTGAGCACCACAGCAATCTGAGGCACCCTCTGATCAGCGCGGCTACCGTTGGCCTTGGTGAAAAACTCTTCCCGAAGGACAGTAATGGCTTTGCCGGTGGCTGTGCCTCCCTCGAGCTGTACAAGCCCGTCCACTTGCTCCAGTAGGGCCCTTTGGTCCGTATGTTCCCCCAAATGGAATTGCTTCTGGATCTCATTACTGAACTGGGCCAGTCCTACGCGAACCTTGTCCGCTCCGATATCCAGCCCCTCGATGAAGCTGTGGAGAAACCTCCGAACCTCCTGGAAGTTTGTAGGGCTGATGCTGGTGGAGCCATCCACAAGGAACACAATGTCAGCCACTGTGGCGTTGAGGCACTCTGGAGATTAAGGAAAATAATCCTATAATTTATTTTGTAAAGAATATTTTTCAAATGGAAACAATAAATACACTGTTATAGTACCTTGTACCACTTTGAATATTGGTCTCTTTGCCTCATCTACGGTAGTACATAGCACCTGGATGAGGCTCTGGGAGATCCCCTGCAGTGCAGCAAAGTCTGACACGCTGTACACGTGCTGGTTGTGAGGTGTAGTGGCAATCTCCTTCAGCTGATCTTCGTCTGCTTCTTTGATCCCGATGGCGTACAGCGTTACGCCCTGCTTCTTCAGCTTAAGGGCATGCAGCCCCACATTGTCCATTGATTCACCGTCAGTGATCACCACGCCGATCTGGGGCACGTTCCTATTCACCCGACTCCCTGCGCGGACAACAAAGAGCTCGTTCAGCAGGAAGTCCAGGCCCAGGCCCGTGTTGGTTTCACCACCCATATAACGCAGGTTTGTAATGTACTGCAGGATGTCCTGTTTGTCCTGGAAGGTGTTGAGGAGGAACTCGGTGCGCGGTGTGTTGCTGTACTGGACCAGACCGATGCGCACCTGGTCGGGGGCCACGTCAAAGCTGTTAACCAGCGTGTACAAGAACTGGCGAATCTGTTTGAAGTTCTCTGAGCCGATGCTCCATGAACCGTCCACCAGGAAGACGATGTCGGCCACGGCCTCTTCCTTGCAGACTGGGAGGGGAAGAAAATGGTCGTCAGCCAATGGAATTCCGTAAAAGTGTCTAAACCACAAGGTTTTTGGTGCATGGGATGAGCAATGAAAGCAATTAATCAATAAATCAATCTATTAATCAAATATTATTTTTATCGTGCTTTTATAAAAACCCATTTCTTATAACTGCTCAGCAGTCTAAAGCCCCAAAGAGTTGGTCATAATTTTGCATTTGTGTGGTATTTCTTCAGTGTTTCTATGTTTATGCCATTCTGGACTGTGGTCTGCATTCTGGAATGATTCAGATGTCAGGAGACAAACATGCTTACCTGTTTTTTGTGCTCCGTTAACCAGAAAACATGTTGCTATGGTGAAGATGGCCAGGAGGCCCTGTGTCCCCTCCATGTTGGAACGTTTCTCTAGTCTCTCTCCTTGAACACAAACATGGACAGATCAACTGTTGGAACACAGAAAGTATTTGTTTATCAGATCAAGTTGTGTTGACAACAGATTCAACTGAAATGTGGTTAGATCTAATTTAAACATAGCATCCTGTGACATCCTAGCCTTCAATTATAAATGTTTCTTACACGATAACAGATTATTTTGCGCTACTATTGCTCATGCTCAGGGTTGGGGAGTAGGATTACATGTACAGATACATCTGAAAAACGACATGATTACTTCAAGGATTATTTTTAAATTCAGAAAGGATGTTTTTGCGAAATAAACAAATCTAACACTTCTGTTTTTTCAATGACATTCAAATCAGCATTGAAAAAAGGAGCAAGTTTAAGTTTGTTCTACCTGAGCGAGTCTGACCTCAAATCAGAGACCAATATGATGGCACACCAAATGTGTTTGATGGATTGCGGGAAAAGAGCAGGAATGGGCTTCGGTAGGCTACAGTCAAAGCTATGTCTTCCAATGGTGCGACTGCTGTCGGCTTCAAAAGATTATCCAACTTGAATAAATGCTTGGCGGTAAGGATGACAGCAGTGGTCTAGTCTACGGCGATACGGATATCACTTATTATTGATATCTACATAGCGCATTGATGTGAATCACACTGCTGCTCTCTCTTTTAGCTATTTGCGCCTTATGGATTGTTGTTGTTGTGGATGGCTGTTCAAATCTATATGTATTATTTGAACCCAATAAATGTTTGAATTCAAGAAGTTAAAGCTGCCTATCAATCATTATTTTTGAAACCAGTGGACAGCCGGTGAAAAATGTGGTCTTGCAACAGCTGCATAGTGCGGATCCCAGCCTATGGAATAAAAGTGGGGCTTTTATTGCTCAATCTAATTCATGCTAATCCAAATAAATTTCATAGGCCTAATGGACACATGCTCAACCTTGTACACTTTTAATAGACTTACAAGGGACAATCTGTAGTTGCTACATCCATTTTTAGACTTATAAATTGTATGTATGTGCCTCATGAGCTTAATTCAACTGTCACACTTGTCATGACGTTGCCCTCTTTGGGTACAGCAAGCCCCACCCCTCTCCCTGCCTCCTACAACTAGGCTGCTGTGGTCAGAGAGGTCGTAAATTCCTGGAAGAGATTATCTCCTTATGGCCACAGTATAGTGACAGAGTGAATTTTCAGAACAAAGGAATTTCTTCCACCTCACAGAACTTGACGTCCGAACAACATTTATGTTCTGGAGAAGGTATAAAAGATTGGTGAAGAATCCAGCTACGCACTGGTCCGTTTGGTACAAGTTTGTAAAACTCATGAGACGGTGCGGCCACATTACCATAAAGCTGTTAATATAATAGCCTCAGATATGAGGTTTACATCTAATTGTTGTATAAGATGAACGACTGAGGATGATACTGTTTGTAAAATTGTGTAATGTGATTTTGGACTGTTTAATGAAGGAAACTCCAATTCCCTTTTGAGTTTAACTAAATCAGAGGACTGCCCATGAGCCCAGTTAGGGTCGGGCAAGTTGGGACAGGCCCTTTTCTGCAACTCACGAATAAAACCCCAACTTTGAGAAGTTTTCAACAGACCATGTTCTCTCAATCACGAGAGGACAAAGGTTGCAGATGATTGCTGAATCTTTTAACCATACCACGTGGTTAAACTCTTAAGACTATCGATATCGACAGAATAAGAACAAGTCTTTGATATTAATTGCTAGTCTGCAGCTAGGAATTCGGTATCATTGAACGTGAAGAACGACAACCGCCGAAACATGAATGAATGTCACTCTGAACTATCCACTCTAACCACGACAGAAAGACGGACAATTCTACAAAATAAACAAACTTTTCAACAGTGATCAAGACGACACACTGAGCGTAAATATATATATTGATTGTAATTGTTCCCGAATGAGTGAGCGTTCATGTGCAAAGGATTAGCATTTCAATAGTTATAATTATCTACTCTGTAGTGACTTCTCAGCTGACCCTCACTCCCCTTTCGTCTCACAAGTCGCCATGCCGGTTTAGCCCACTAGGGCACATTCCCCTATCATTCCTTGTTAACATATTTACTTGTTTGTTTATGCACTTCTGTGATTGTTTAGTTAGTTAATAAATAAATCATTTAAGACAATTGATGTATGACTCATAGTGAAGACGGTTCATGCAGATAGGCAACAAATTACGACGTTTGGAATGAGACTAACGTGAGGTAAAATAATTAATTAATCAATTCGAAGACTAATTGATCAGATATAAAATATTTGAAAAGTTATATTAGGAAATTATAACTTTGTAATCTGAATATTTTCCTTGGTGCCCCGACTTCCTAGTTAATTACAGTTACATGATTAATCGGTTGATCGCGTAATACTAATAACAGAGAATCTTTGATAAAAACGAAATCTTCAATTTAATGATAGTAAAGACACGACACTCTCCATGAGAACTCAAAATATAAGAATGTTTTACTCCATTGTTTGTAAACATTGTAAATGTAAACCAACACTGTATAGCCTCATAACATGGACATCATGGATGACCAGTCATTTTGATATCAATCATTTTGATATCATGGATGACCAGTCTTTGTCTATTAATCTGAGAGTGGTTACATTTCTCCAGGCCCATTCCTTAGCTTTTTATCAAAACAGAGGCGGGGCAACCGTTTTGTTATGGTTTCATCTGTGGATTTGCCATTTAAACATCTGCATATTATCAAGATATTAAAGTGTCACCAACAAAAAGGTCAACAATAGGCCTATAGCAAGTGCAGCAGCCTATAAATGTCTTTAGGACAAGATTCAGCTAATGTAAAACAGCCTATAATGTGTTTAGGATTCAGCTAATGTAAAACAGCCTATAAATGTGTTTAGGACAGGATTCAGCTAATGTAAAACACCCTATAAATGTGTTTAGGACAGGATTCAGATAATGTAAAACAGCCTATACATGTCTTTAGGACAGGATTCAGCTAATGTAAAACAGCCTGTAGAAATGGCCCATGGAGTTGGTGGAATAATCCTTTAATTCATTGCCATTTACTCAGCTGGGCCAGGGGCGCTTTAATTAGGTCAGGTGGAAATGTCCGACAGATCTCAACTCCATAAAAGGAGGAAATTGCCATCGCTTGATCTCGCCGCTTTCTCTTCCTCAACTCCATCTGATCCAGAAGTTCTGTGCGTCCATGAATCCACGTAAGTCCACCGACTCTGTTACCTTTCATCTGAACTATCTGTTGCGATCCGGAGATGGGCCATCAGTTATTGTTTATAGTTATTACCGCCATTGTTTGCTAACTGAATGACTTTGATAATGGGGATTATAGATTGTATAACCATTCACTGTTTGTATTCATGATTTATGATAAATAGTTACGAGCCTAAATGACTCGCGGATGATTACTATTGACTTCTTAATGAACTGAACTGTTGAAATCCCTAAATTATGTTAATAATGAATGATATGATTTGATCTTTGATTATGAATTTGATTGGATACATGTTATTTGTTTCCTTTGTGATGCAGCACAGACTACTCCGTAAATATACCACTTTATGGTTAAAGGAATTCCTGCCTCAGTCTCATCCATTCCTGTCACCTGACACGTGACCACCTGTTCACCTTCACTGTCAGTCATCCTACCTGTCCAGCTACCCACACAGATTCCACTAATCTTTCACAGCCTATAAATGTATTTAGGACAAAGACCGTTTTGAAAATACTTTATCTATGGATTATCTGTAGATTCGACCGCCATTCCCAAATGGATTCCAAATATGGCGTCCTATCTTGCAAAACTTACTGTATCAACAGAGTGTGTGTGTGTGCCTGGTTAATGTGTACTGTATGTGTCTGGTTGTTTAAGAATCTTATACCATTGCTTGTTGAGGCCCGATCCCAATGAGTTGAGAAATTCAGGAAACAGGGGTCCATCCTAACCGGATGCATCTGGACGTAATCAGGATTTGCAGACCCCCACTTCAAACAAGAATCGCATTTGAATGACAGTGATTGAAAGGGTGGTCTTGACATCTCATTTGTTCAGGTCAGACTCCACTGAATATACTTACATCTGGGTCTAACAGATCTCCATGCACATTTCCTTCACTCTCTGTTCTCTACCTCGGTTTATTTAGGCATCGTTCAAAGCAGTTCCTTTCCAGTCAACAGAGTGAGGTCTAAAGAAGTGGGGGCCCATTGTTTTCAATGGCAAATCATCTATTCCACTCAAACTGTGGTCACAGATTGACCGTGAACATTCAGGCACAAGGGATCTGTTAACTTAGGGAGCACTTTAAAGCTTTCTACAGGACTATGATTACACCACCAACATTTGGTTTACCTCTTCATGACGAGTCAAGGTCAAGATTGTCTATGGTCAGAACGGTCCAGTACAATTATCCAAGACTGACTCTTTAACGTAACATATAAATCAACAATAGGGTTTCAGTGGCTGGTTGATTTCAAGCTTCATTTCTGTTTGTCACCTATCAATTCATGTTGAACTGATGACTGTGGGGTTCTGGTAGGCATCAGTTATTAACTGCTTTAGCTGCATGCCTGTTCCATTAAACATACACATCATCATAAAGCCTGAAGACGTGAATGGATCCTATTTCAGAGTTCTTCACTACAGCTGTATGCTGTTAGCTCTGCTGACAAGACGTCCTAGACCTATGGGATAACCAATGCAATGTCCTTCTTCCCCTCTTTCTCTAAATAGAGAAGCCTAACATTTACATCTTATCACTTTCGATTTACAGCTGGTGCCGGCTGTGTTTTAGACACAGACGTTGAGGCATTAGGAGGTGTAAACAAAGAAACTTGGCTGTTTAATATACAGAACTACAGGTCATGCTAGTCTGGCTGTGGACCACAGGGGCTGTGTTTACACAGGCAGCCCAATTCAGATCTTTTGTCAATTATTTCCATATCTGATACCTCTCTGATCTTGTCCCTAATGTGTAAACAGCAACAACAAAAAACACATGAATCTGATCTTTTGACTTACTGTATACCACCACCATACTGTATGTGGATCACAATTCTGATGGTACAAATGTGACCTCAGTCTAGATGCTCAATTCAGAACTGATTTACTCTGAAGTGTTCCTTTTTTTGGACATGACCTGCCATTACCATGGCAACCACCCCAACATTTTAACTTCTACATGATCGGTGTCCCTATACTGGGACGGTTGAGCTAACGTGCGCTAATGTGATTTGCATGACAGTTGTAAGTAACAGCAAACTTTCCAGGACATAGACATGTCTTATGGGATGAAAGTTTAAATTTTTGTTAATGTAACACACTGTCCAATTTACAGTAGCTATTACAGTGAAAAAATACCATGCTATAGTTTGAGGAGAGTGCACAACAACAAAAAACGTTTATCCCAGCAACTGGTTTGATATATTCACCTCTGAAGGTAAATAATTGACTTACATTCAGTAATCTTGCTCTGATTTGTCATCCTGATGGTCCCAGAGATAAAATGTGGCATAGTCTTGTTTGATAAAATCTATTTTTATATTCGAATGTAGGAACTGTGTTCTACACTTTGTACCCCTGCTTTCTCTAGCTCCACATCCACCCGCCCGGCCATCTACTTCAGAGGCTACATCTGTGTGAATGAGCAAATCTGATATGGGTAAAATGTCTGGACACGGAGTCTGGACACTCAGAAAAAAAGATTGGATATGGAAAATTGTGAATTGTGTTCTTCGGGTAGCTGTGTGAACACAGTCAGTTTGTTTACACAGCCAGAATGTTTCTCAAAAGGCTTTTTACAGGGGGAGTGACAGCAACTTTTCCAGAACCACTATCACAGCTCATTTCAATCATATTGAAAATTCAGAAGCCTGTGAAACTGTTCCTGTTTAAAAAAAAAAAATCTTATTTGTCATGTATCTGTGTTAGATCACCTTGGCAGCAGTGGTTTCTGCAGTTTTACTGTTATTCACAATGTGGCGGTTGGTGAGTGATATCTATCAGTGGCTGAGGTTTCAGCAAACCAATGTTGCAGATTTAAGTAATGTAGTGTTGGCTACAATAGGGTTGCCATGCTGTACAGTAACAACCGCAGTAATTACACAGTATTAATAACGTACTGTGTGACCTTGATCATCAATAGAACAGAACACTACACTGAATTCGTATTGTAATGATCACATTGTACCAGATTGCTTAACTATAACAATATGTAAGGCTACTTGAACCATAAGCAGTTGGAGTAGCACAGATTAGATGTTATTGCTCGGCTGTTATTGACTTAACTTAGCACACTTCTCTGATTTGGCTGTGATATGATGCAGTACATCTGAGAAATTAAGTCAGGGCACTTATTGATGTGGCTGTTGTGGTTTGCATGTCATTGAAGACTAAAAACGGTATTGTTTGTGTTGCAAACTTTTGACAGGTGTATATGTGGCTTTGGCAAGATCAAGTCTGAGCTTGGGGGTGAAACAATTACACATTGCCCTAAATGGTCTGAAAGGCCACTTTCCCGTTAATTGGCTCTGTCTTGTGTATTAAGTGGAAATTCCCCATTATGATATTCCTTAACAAATGAAGGGTGCACGTCCATGGGCATTGTGATGCAGACTGACACAACAGGAAGAGAACATTGTGTTTAGCCTGAAAGGAAATAGAGCAACACTGAACGATATAGTGAGAAAGTATCCAAACTTGGTCTTAACAAAAGTATCCCGTCTAAATGAAAAGGTTATTTGGAAAGAGAGGTGGAGGGCAGGGCAGAATAATGGTTACAGATGCAGGATCTTCATTTCACCAGTTTCTCACAACAGGAAAGAATCCTACAGCAAAAGGAAATGTGAATTATTGTGTGGGTTATAATGAATGGATTTGATGAGGAGCCTTCATGTGGTGTCGAAGAAGGCGTGACAGAACCTGTAAACACAACCTGGAGCAATTTCCTTAACATGAAAAAAATATTTTCCCCAACAGCAATATAAACAGGAAACCATAAACAGTCACTAGATGGTCTGGTCTCTGGGTTGGACCTACTGATGGATGTATTCACTCTGGTGTATGTGTGTGTGTGTGTGTGGCACCTATAAACTGTATAGGATGTGAAGCACCTATAAACTGTGCTTGACTGTGTTTATCTGGTCAGACGAAGACTCAACATCGTGTCTTGAGTTTACAACCAGCATCACAAACATTGTACCTGCTCAACGTCAATCCTTGATTCATGGTTTCCTGGAAAGTTAAACTATGGAGTGAAACAAAATAATGTACCATCTTTGTGAGTGCTGGCTGCCTTTATTCATAAAGCATTGTGGTGGGCTCATCTAAAATCCAGAATCAAACGTGTGGACATTCATCTGGGCCAAAGAACAATCACACTGTCTTAGAAAAAAGGTTTCCCAAATTAACCCTCTGTAGAAAAGGTTCTACAAGGAACCTAAAAGTGTTGGCTTCAATAGTTTTTACCTGGAACCAAAAAGGGTTCTTCAAATAGTTATTCTATGGGGACAGCCGATGAACCCTTTGAGGTTTTAGATATACACTGTTAGAAAACAAGACATCACAAGATGCTAACATCCCAGCATCACAAGATGCTAACATCCCAGCATCACAAGATGCCAACACCCCAGCATCATAAGGTGCTAACATCCCAGCATCCTAAGGTGCTAACATCCCAGCATCCTAAGGTGCTAACATCCCAGCATCATAAGGTGCTAACCCCCCAGCATCATAAGGTGCTAACACCCCAGCATCATAAGGTGCAACACCCCAGCATCATAAGGTGCAATCATAAGATGCTAACATCATAAGGTGCTAACACCCCAGCATCACAAGATAAGGTGCTAACACCCCAGCATCATAAGGTGCTAACATCCCAGCATCATAAGGTGCTAACATCCCAGCATCATCATAAGGTGCTAACATCCCAGCATCATAAGGTGCTAACATCCCAGCATCATAAGGTGCTAACAGCATCATAAGGTGCTAACATCCCAGCATCATAAGGTGCTAACAAGGTCATAAGGTGCTAACATCCCAGCATCATAAGATGCTAACATCCCAGCATCATAAGGTGCTAACATCCCAGCATCATAAGGTGCTAACACCCCAGCATCATAAGGTGCTAACAGCCCAGCATCATAAGGTGCTAACATCCCAGCATCATAAGGTACTAACAGCCCAGCATCATAAGGTACTAACATCCCAGCATCATAAGGCGTCATCCAGTGACAAACTTCATTAGTGAGCAAACGTACTTTAACAGGGGAATGGTCTATTATGCAACTGTACAGCATGGTGATTAAATGGTGGATAGTATGATAAGCATGATCTGCAGTAGTCTGGAGTGTCTGTGAAATACTGTTACAGCATCCAGCTGGCAGGAGGCTCCACTACCAGTCAACACCATTTATCTACAACCAACACACCCATTTTGGGAACAAAGATTGTCACAGAATGTTTGAGAAAGTTATCCAAATGTTCTCAGAACATGATTTTGGCAAATGGACAAGAATTTCTTACAATTAATTTCAAGCACACATGCACCTACGCACACATACCATTCTATTGTTTATTTTTGATCCAGTTCATCCACGGCAAAGAGATATATTTTTCATAATAATTTGAACCTAATTAATTTGTTCAATACACTCTTCAAACATGTTGAACATACAAGTTGCGCATGCTGTCTATAGCCTAACTATAATCAACAAGGCAGCTGTATTATCTTTGTAGCCCTAAATGTTTAACATTTCAGAGTAGACTATTCACTTAAATGAACGCAAACTGCGACGACGGGTAGGCCAATCCAATGGACACCATCATTAGAGGGATTTGTGATCAATTCACTTCAGCCTATTTATTTTATAGGCCTACACGATTATTTTACATTTTAAAAAATGTACTTAACAACTTTGCACTTAGAATAACATCCTCAAAACCACCCATTGAATTCAAAAGTTTCTCTATAAAAACCTACATTATGTTTCCAAGTATGTCCCTCAAAAGGATAATTAGGCATATACACTGAGACATTGTGAGCTAATTCGTTAAATCACAACATTTTTGTATTATTTAAATGTAGACTAGGTTTGCATGCACAACAAACAAAAAAAGCGTACGGAAAATGTATAAACTTACAATGTGGCTGAAGCACTATCTGGTGCGCGCAGGCAGGAATCCCATTCCCTTATAGAACCCAAAGCCCAATCTTGTTCTGCAGAAATTGGTGCGGCTGGCCACTCCTCACACCCCGCCCCGAATCATCGAATGGTTAGGCAAAGAATAGCCAACAGTATTCATCCCGCTACTATTCGGTTGAGTCTACACGACCTGTGAGTCATACACACCCCTACATCCCCCTGAATTAGTTCTACCGGGAAACTTGATGTTCGGAGCCGCGGGAAGGAATTCTAAGGAAATTCTGAAGCAGATAGAAATAGTAAAGTGATGTAACAGGAGTGGTTATTTGTACCAGGAGACTAACACCATTACATATTGGTGTTATAATATTAGCCTTTACAATATAGGCCTAGTGTTGTTGGTCATTATCGGTTATGCAAGGCTCTCTCAATTTGGATGAATTGGTGCCTCTGGGGAAATTCAAACGGCTGATTGAGGACCGTTTGTTTTCTACGATTGTGTTTTGCAAGAGGAGCGGGAATGTGCCTCCAGTGCTATATGCTCTTCAACGTATAATGAGATTTACAAACCTCACAACTGTCACGACTCAGACCGAAGGTGGCTCCCCTTCCCGTTCGGGTGGCGCTCGGCGGTCGTCGTCGCCGGCCTACTACCAGCCACTGATTCTTTTCTATCCCTCCTTATGTGTTTATTGATTACACCTGTTTTGAGTTTGTTGTAATTAGTTGGGCTTTATTAGTCAGCCGGCCCGCCCGTTTCTTTGTGCGGGATTGATTATTGTAACCCTGGTGTTTGAGACAGACGAACGTGTTGGTTTATGGTATCGTTCCCCGTGTCTGGGGCATTTTGTTTTGAGCACCCAGTGTTTAGTGGGGGGGGCCGTGGTTCACCGTGTGCGCATTAAAAGAGCACTATATTGAACCCTCTGTTTTCCTGCGCCTGACTTCACACTCGACACCCAGTACCTTACAACAACCTTGCCAAACCTCACAACCTTGTCTTGCTTTTCTGTAACTTTCAGTGACAATTACTAACACCTTTGATCATTTTGCTGTTACCTATCCAGACCTAGCAGGATAGGTGAAATATAACTGCACCTCTCTGCTCTAGGACACCCCACTCCAAAACACACCTTCAGTGAACTCCATCCCATTTCTGACACCAGTGCAGAAGAAGTTGGGGCTCCCGAGTGGTGCAGTAGTCTAAGGCACTGCATCTCAGTGCTTGAGGCATCACTACAAACACCCTGGTTCAAATCCAGGCTGTATCACAACTGGCTGTGATTGGGAGTCCCATAGGGCAGCGCACAATTGGCTCAGCATCATCCGGGTTTGGCCGGTGTAGGCCGTCATTGTAAATAAGAATTTGTTCTTAACTGACTTGCCTAGTTAAATAAAAAAAGTTGTGATGCCAAGAGGTCTGACTCTGAAACCTTTTTCACTCAGCAGACATTTATCCTCGGGCAACACCTGTCACTTTGCTCCTGCTTGTCAAGGTTTAAACTCAGCCCAGTTACCATGCTAACCCCACACTGGCATATAGTAGCCTAGACCAGTGGTTCCCAGCTCCCGTCCTCCAGTATCCCCAACAGTACACAGTTTTATTGTAGCCCCAGACAAGCACACTTCAACTTGTCAACTAATCATCGGGCCCTCAATGAGTTGAATCAGGTATGATTGTCTGGGCTACAACACGTGTGCTGTGGGGGTACTCGAGGACTGGAGTTGGGAACTGCTGGGCTAGGCTACAACTAGTTACATTTATGCCCTCATTTTAGCATGCTATAATACTCACCACAGAACTGCAGCGTACACAACCCTTTTTACATAACTATTTTTTATATTCAATTTTAGGCATGAATTGCCTCCCACGCCACTCTGCCTCTTGAACAATGAAATACATTTGTTTCCAGATCATTGGTTTTTGGTCTACACTCCCTGAATGTAATAGCTGAGTGAGTTAGGAATTGAGCTCAACCCTGCATCTTTTTAATAAACATGACAAGACTGATTTCTCAACATAAAAAATGTACAGCCAGTGTACTTGTATTTGGCAACTCATGTTTAGATGTCATAGATGTGACGGGCTAATGGTCTGATGAATACTTTGCAGTGGGCTTTTCTTAGTTAGGCTACCCCAGCTATGTAATGGATCTCTCCCTCCTCTTCTGAGGAGTTGGGAACTGCTGGGCTAGGCTACCCCAGCTATGTAACGGATCTCGTCCTCCTCTTCTGAGGAGTAGCGAGAAGGATCGGAGGACCAATGCGCAGCGTGGTAAGTGTCCATAATGTTTAATCAAACAAAACAGAACAAAACAATAAGCTCATCCTGACACGACCCTCCAGCATGACAATGCCACAAGCCATACTGCTCATTCTGTGCGTCATTTCCTGCAAGACAGGAATGATAGGAACGTCCAAGTGTGCATGTTGAAAATGTGACATCATGCTTTATATCTGTCAGGAATCCTCCCTTTCTGTGAAAATAATGTTCACCATTTGAGTTATCAGAATCTATAATCTAGAGTAAAACATGGCCCAGAGGCATCTAGTCTGATTGAAGACAGACTTCCCTTCTCTTTCTCTCTATCTCTTCATCCGTCCCACTCCCCTCCCTTCCCATTTCTGGTTCATGTCATAAATCATAGGGCCTGGCCCTGGGGAAGGGCCTCCTGTAGCTTTACGGGACCATGCTGCGTTCACTCAGCTCCCATTTATTCCTTAAACATTCTGGCTCTATCCAGAGACAGCCCCTCACAGCATCCTCAGAGATAACCCTCACAGCATCCTCAGAGACAGCCTTTACAGCATCCTCAGAGACAGCCAGCCACTCACAGCATCCTCAGAGACAGCCAGCCTCTCACAGCATCCTCAGAGACAGCCAGCCTCTCACAGCATCCTCAGAGACAGACAGCCTTTACAGCATCATCAGAGACAGACAGCCTTTACAGCATCATCAGAGACAGACAGACCCTCACAGCATCCTCAGAGACAGCCCTTACAGCATCCTCAGAGACAGTCCTTACAGCATCTTCAGAGACAGACAGACCCTCACAGCATCCTCAGAGACAGCCCTTACAGCATCCTCAGAGACAGACAGACCCTCACAGCATCCTCAGAGACAGCCCTTACAGCATCCTCAGAGACAGACAGACCCTCACAGCATCTTCAGAGACAGCCAGACCCTCACAGCATCCTCAGAGACAGCCCCCTACAGCATCCTCAGAGACAGTCAGCCCCTCACAGCATCCTCAGAGACAGACCCTCAAAGCATCCTCAGAGACAGCCAGCCCTCACAGCATCCTCAGAGACAGCCCCTTACAGCATCCTCAGAGACAGACAGCCCTCACAGCATCCTCAGAGACAGCCAGCCCTCACAGCATCCTCAGAGACAGCCTGCCCTGACAGCATCCTCAGAGACAGCCCTTACAGCATCCTCAGAGACAGACAGACCCACACAGCATCCTCAGAGACAGCCCTTACAGCATCCTCAGAGACCGCCCTTACAGCATCCTCAAAGACAGACAGACCCTCACAGCATCCTCGGAGACAGCCCTTACAGCATCCTCAGAGACAGACAGACCCTCACAGCATCCTCAGAGACAGCCAGCCTCTCACAGCATCCTCAGAGACAGCCAGCCTTTCACAGCATCCTCAGAGACAGACCCTCACAGCATACTGAGAGACAGCCAGCCCCTCACAGCATCCTCAGAGACAGCCAGCCCTCACTGCATCCTCAGAGACAGACCCTCACAGCATCCTCAGAGACAGCCAGCCCTCACAGCATCCTCAGAGACAGCCCCTTACAGCATCCTCAGAGACAGCCAGCCCTCACAGCATCCTCAGAGACAGCCAGCCCTCACAGCATCCTCAGAGACAGCCAGCCCTCACAGCATCCTCAGAGACAGACCCTCACAGCATCCTCAGAGACAGCCAGCCCTCACAGCATCGTCAGAGACAGCCCTTTACAGCAGCCTCAGAGACAGTACAGTACGTTCTGATGGCATGACGTGTGTACAGAAGTTTAAGGGCATCTAAATACACCTCTCTTGAAGTAACCCTCATTTTGACAGCGACACACTGTAGCCATGCTCTTCTTATCGAAACATTCCTCAACTTCAACCCTCTAAAGATGTTTTCATCTTTGCTTGCCATACAATTCATTAACCACTAGAAGTCGTGCTTATGCATGGACACCTTCCCATCATTTATCAGGTGCGTACACACAAAAAAACACTAAACCTTGCGTGCGCCTGTTTCCTCGAAGATTGGTATTTATCCATTTGGAACTTGATGGTAAAGTGATTTTCTTACATTTTTTGAACAATTTCTTTTTTTTACAGTATAAAACATCCAAATACAAACTAGAACATACAGACGCACACTAACATTGACTAAATCACCCCTGCCCAGACCCACCTGCTCACACCCCCATCTCCAGCGTCTGTGTCACTCTCCGCCACATTGCCTCAAACGGCACCATTTTGTTTCTCTCCGTCGCCGCCCACGCGATTATTGACAAGTAAAATTTTGTCCAATCTATGTTGTATCTCCACGCTCATGTGCCATGTCTTGAAATATTAAGACAGGAGGATTAAAAGTACATTTACATTGTAATACTTCTGAGAGCCAACTTCCTAACTCCGCCCATAACTTTGGGATTTTATAGCATTCCCAGAATGCATGGATTACTGAGTAATTGTTAGTTTTACACTTAAGACATTACTCTGCCTGGTGCTGTAGAATTTGTGAATGTTGTCTCTTGTGTATTAAATTCTATAAATTAGTTTATACTGGATTAACTGTACATTTTAGTTAACTGTAATTTTGTTAGTGCTGTTCCAACATTACCTCCATCTTGTGCAAATTTCAGTTATTTTAAAATCTTGGTAGATTATATATTTGTCATTTGGAAAGTGTGCATATTTCCACTATCAGCTCAGACCATGGTTATGCACAAATTGTCATCTACTATCTCACATAGTATGTCGTGTAATATTTATTTTACTTTTATCACAGTATATAGGCCTAAGTCATAGCCTGATCATATCATATTACCTTCCCTATATATGTCCCTCCCTTTGGTTCCTTCCCTATATATGTCACTCCCTTTGGTTCCTTCCCTATATATGTCACTCCCTTTGGTTCCTTCCCAATATATGTCACTCCCTTTGGTTCCTTCCCTATATACTGTATGTCAGTCCCTTTGGTTCCTTCCCTATATATGTCACTCCCTTTGGTTCCTTCCCTATATATGTCACTTCCTTTGGTTCCTTCCCTATATACTGTATGTCAGTCCCTTTGGTTCCTTCCCTATATATGTCACTCCCTTTGGTTCCTTCCCTATATATGTCACTCCCTTTGGTTCCTTCCCTATATATGTCACTCCCTTTGGTTCCTTCCCTATATACTGTATGTCAGTCCCTTTGGTTCCTTCCCTATATATGTCACTCCCTTTGGTTCCTTCCCTATATATGTCACTCCCTTTGGTTCCTTCCCTATATATGTCACTCCCTTTGGTTCCTTCCCTATATACTGTATGTCAGTCCCTTTGGTTCCTTCTCTATATATGTCACTCCCTTTGAGTCCTTCACTATATATGTCACTTCCTTTGGGTCCTTCCCTATATATGTCACTCCCTTTGGTTCCTTCCCTATATATGTCACTCCCTTTGGTTCCTTCCCTATATATGTCACTCCCTTTGGTTCCTTCCCTATATATGTCACTCCCTTTGGTTCCTTCCCTATATACTGTATGTCAGTCCCTTTGGTTCCTTCCCTATATATGTCACTCCCTTTGGGTCCTTCCCTATATATGTCACTCCCTTTGAGTCCTTCCCTATATATGTCACTCCCTTTGGTTCCTTCCCTATATATGTCACTCCCTTTGGTTCCTTCCCTATATATGTCACTCCCTTTGGTTCCTTCCCTATATATGTCACTATATATGTCACTCCCTTTGGGTCCTTCCGTATATATGTCACTCCCTTTGGTTCCTTCCCTATATATGTCACTCCCTTTGGTTCCTTCCCTATATATGTCACTCCCTTTGGTTCCTTCCCTATATACTGTATGTCAGTCCCTTTGGTTCCTTCCCTATATATGTCACTCCCTTTGGGTCCTTCCCTATATATGTCACTCCCTTTGAGTCCTTCCCTATATATGTCACTCCCTTTGGTTCCTTCCCTATATATGTCACTCCCTTTGGTTCCTTCCCTATATATGTCACTCCCTTTGGTTCCTTTCCTATATATGTTACTCCCTTTGGTTCCTTCCCTATATATGTCACTCCCTTTGGGTCCTTCCGTATATATGTCACTCCCTTTGGGTCCTTTGGTTCCTTCCTTCCCTATACATGTCACTCCCTTTGGTTCCTTCCCTATATATGTCACTCCCTTTGGTTCCTTCCCTATACATGTCACTCCCTTTGGTTCCTTCCCTATATATGTCACTCCCTTTGGTTCCTTCCCTATACATGTCACTCCCTTTGGTTCCTTCCCTATACATGTCACTCCCTTTGGTTCCTTCCCTATATATGTCACTCCCTTTGGATCCTTCCCTGTATATGTCACTCCCTTTGGTTCCTTCCTTCTGGTTTTGGATTATGTTTATTTTATTAAAACACTCACTCCCTGAACTTGCTTCCCGACTCTCAGGGCATATCGTTACAGCAGGACATGTCTCTCATTGTCTTACATGACTGGTTTATTACCGCTACACAACAAATGTTAAGCTACCATTGATCTGTCTCTCATTCAATAAGCATCGAAAGTAAATAGACCAGTAGCCTATTTAAAATATATAGTATAGTAATGGATCTATTATAGTAGCCTATTGCTATGAGATAGGAGAGTGACTTCATAGCCTATTTCATCTCAGAGCCTATACCAAGTTAGGAGATACAATCATCTATTGGTCAACTAAATGTTGAACAAGAAAGCCAGTGTGCAATTTACTTTGAGTGATTGTGGAAATCTTTGCCCCTGTCTACCATGTTTTTGTTCAGCCCACCATGCTGAACGTTTCCATCCATACTTAGGAGCAGGATGGTCTGTCAGTGGTGGCAGCCAGGTTGCATGCAGGATGCATGTATCTGCATGTTTGGCCTTCGCAGTTCCTGACTTCCATTATGTTAGCCTGAGGGCAAAACAGGCCCAGCTGAGACAAAGACCAGTCCATATCAGATTTGAATTGCATGCTGCAGGCACTTATCTGCATGTGAACTTATTCTTAATGGAGGCTGCTAACAATGGCCGGAACGGAGCAAATGGAATGGCATCAAACACCTGGAAACCATGGAAACCATGTGTTTGATACCATTCCACTGATTCCACTCCAGTCATTTCCACGAGCCCGAGTTCCCCAATTAAGGTTCCATCAAACTCCTGTGTTAGAGCAAGAGATTTCTGTTTTTCTCATGTCTGAGGAAATGAGAAATCTATTGTACATTAAAAACACTATTTACCAGGACACTTCGACACAGCTTTTAGCTTCAATGTTGCATAAGAGTGAGATAGAAAAGGTAGCTGGTAGCTTGACTCGTCAATGTTTCCATCAAGGCCAAGTTTATAGCAATGAAAGGACTCCTTCAGGTCTAATCTGGGGAGAGCCAAATGCTATTTGAGATCCATTACATTGTTTAGATTGGACTTTGCAGACACTTGAATCTAACAACTTTAGCCAAGAACTGTGTTCTCATTCTTCGCACAGTCTTGTTCAGTTGACTGAGTCAGACCTCCATGTCATTCTGAGGTGAAGACTGTGAAACTGTTATAATGTGAGGAAGTGCATCCTGTAGAAACTTCTCTAAGAGGACATTGAACCTTCAGAGGGCCTTGAATCTTCACTACTGGCAACATTTTTAGGCCACACACAGCGATACTTCATGCAAAGATTGCACTGTGTGCTATGTATTTGTGCAGCCTACTTTATTAAATCCCCTGTAATTTACTCTATCGGCCTCAGTAGAAGCTGCTGTAAGGTAGCAGCAAGGATTGTGTGGGGTGTAAACTGTATGAGATGGGAGGACACTTTGCTGGTGAGCCCCACCCTCTCCTGTTGCACAGACTGCTAGCAGAGAGAGCAGCAAACACACCTGGACAACACAAACCTGTGGGATATTCACATTTGAACACATATGCAAAAAAGAGAAAGGTAAGAAATGCCACTTTATCAAACACATAGGTATTCTAAAGTGCTTAGAACCTACCACTGGTCACTTTAGAAGAGTTTGGAACAAATCCATTTGTCAGTTTAGAACCATGCCACTTGTCTTTAGAATGGTAAGGAAACCTCTCCGTTGTCAAGTGAGGATTCAATGGGATCTGAAGTTAAGTCATAAGCATTATACACCAAAGCATTTGGAAATACCAGAATTGGAAAATAATTTGTCAATACATGTTTTTTTAAACACTGTACTTTATTTTTGAAAAGCATTTACTCTTGTTGACTTGTTGAAGGTAGGTAGTGGATACCGATGTTGACTGAGGAAAATTCTGATGCATTTATATTTGGATGATGATTACAAAGACCTACAACAGGATGTATGGAGGCTGGGTGTGAAGAGGGGTTTCAGGCTTTGACCACCCAAGCTGGATGTGCTTAAACATTCTCTTTTTAGTGAATATTTTTCTTTGGCCTAGGTTCTCCTGAAGTCCCTTCTCCCCTGCGTCTCCAGAGGGCCTCTCCCATGATGAAGCTGACCGGTGCTATTCTACTTCTCTCGTTGGTGTCGCTAGTCCACGGTGCCTGCTCTCTCAATGGGAGGAACAGAGGAGACCTCTATGGTAGGCTATCAAGCCAAGCTGTAGCTGAGTAGCCTTGCTCTCCTGCCCACTCTTTTTTTTCTTAGCAAGATGTTATGCCAATGCTTAATATCTGTTGAACATTTGCCAAAGCAAAGCATTAAACACAAGAATCCTTAATGTTGCCAAGTGAAATGGTAGTACATATTAATTTAGATGCACTTTAAAGGGCAACTCCATGACATTTCAACCTCATTTTCATCATCTCCAGCACCGTACCATAGTCAACACATAGTCAACACGTGAAAACAACATGTCTACTTTTTGTATAATAAAAAAAAAAATGAAAACATCCTACCCGATGACATCATCGAAAGTTTAAACATTTTAAAAACAGTGATATTAGAACACTATGAGATTGGCGGTGACGTGGGGATCAAGAAAAATAGCCTCCCTCTGGCTAGAAACTCGTTGAAGGTTTTGAAAATCACCGTTAAAAAAAACATGTATCCTTCCTGTGATGTCAGAGAAGCACTTTTTTGGATTTCTTTCCTCTTATCTTGTTAACCACAGATCATATTAATGCGCAATTTTCAGACACAGTGCATTCGGAAAGTATTCAGACCCCTTTATTTTTTCTCAATTTTGTTACGTTACAGCCTTATACTAAAATCTATTAAATTATTTTTAAACTCACCAATCTACACACAATAACTCATAATGACAAAGCAAAAACTGGTTTTTAGAAATGTTTGCAAATAAAAAATACTGAAATATGACACTTACATGAGTATTCAGACCCTTTACTCAGCACTTTGTTGAAGCACCTTTCGCAGCAATTACAGCCTCAAGTCTTCTTGGGTATGACTCTACAAACTTGGCGCACCTGTATTTGGGGAGTTTCTCTCATTGTTCTCTGCAGATCTTCTCAAGCTCTGTCAGGTTGGATCGGGAGCGTCGCTGCACAGCTATTTTCAGGACTCTCCAGTGATGTTCGATCGGGTTCAAGTCCGGGCTCTGGCTGGGCCACTCAAGGACATACAGAGACTTGTCCCGAAGCCACTCTTGCATTGTCTTGGCTGTGTGCTTAGGGTCATTGTCCTGTTGGAAGGTGAACCTTCGCCCCAATCTGAGGTCCTGAGCACTCTGGAGCAGGTTTTCACCAAGGAGCTCTCTGTACTTTGCTCCGTTCATCTTTTCCTCGATCCTGACGAGTCTCACAGTCCCTGAAACTGAAAAATATCCCCACAGTATGATGCTACCACCACCATTCTTCACCGTAGGGATGGTGCCAGGTTTCCTCCAGACGTGACGCTTAGTATTCAGGCCAAAGAGTTCAATCTTGGATTCATTAGACCAGAGAATCTTGTTTCTCATGGTCTGAGAGTCTTTAGGTTCCTATTTGGCAAACTCCAAGTGGGCTGTCTGGCCACTCTACCATAAATGCCTAATTGATGGAGTGCTGCAGAGTTGGTTATCCTTCTGGAAGGTTCTCCCATCTCCACACAGGAAATCTGGAGCTCTTTCAGATTGACCATCGGGTTCTTTGTCACCTCCCTGACCAAGGCCTTTCTCCCCATTTTTGCAAGTCATATAGTAAAGGGTCTGAATACGTATGTAAATAAGGTATTTCAGTTTTTTATCTTTTATACATTTGCAAAAATGTCAAAAAACAGTTTTCACTTTGTACTGTGTGTAGATTGTTGCGGGCAAAAAATCATTTAATACATTTTAGAATAAGGCTGTAATGTAACAAATTCAAGGGGTCTGAGTACTTTCTGAATAGACAGTTGTTTCGTGCTGGAGATGATATATGATTTTGGAAAGTGGCCAAATTGATTAACCAAATTCAAATGTGCTCAACCCCTGTAATAGAAAACAGAGGGAGGTCAGTAGTAAATCTTGTTGTCAGTCAATATCCTCTGAGCAGTCGTTAAATAGGAGGTTGCATGTAATCTCTCTACTACAACACGTTGATATATGGAGTACCTGTGTAATAAGACCTTTGATCTAAGATCTTTGGATTGAACCAGCCATTTCTCTCTATGTCTGTATAGGGCTAAAGCTTTGTTCACACTGCAGGTGTCACGCCCTGGTCAAAGTATTTTGTGTTTATCTTTATGTATTTGGTCAGGCCAGGGTGTGGCATGGGGTTTTTGTAATTGTGGTGTGTTTGTCTTGGGGTTTTGGTGGTGGTATTGGGATTGTAGCTTAGTGGGTTGTCTAGCAAGGTCTATGGCTGTCTGGAGTGGTTCTCAATCAGAGGCAGGTGCTTATCGTTGTCTCTGATTGGGAACCATATTTAGGCAGCCATATTCTTTGAGTTTGTCGTGGGTGATTGTCCTTAGTGTCTTACTTGTACTCTCTGTTAGTTTGCACTAGATAGGCTGTTTTCGGTTTTCATTACGTTTATTGTTTTGTAGTGTTTAGTGTTTAGTTGTGTTTACGTTTTGTTTAATAAATATGGATCGCAATCGACACGCTGCAGTTTGGTCCGACTCTCCTTCATCACCACTAGAAAACCGTTACAGCAGGCCTTAATGCTCAAATTTATTCTCAGATCCATTCTGGAAAACTGACTCTCCAAACGTTGTGACCAAATTGGATTTGTGTTCAGAAAGCATTCTATGCTAGTTGTTATAGCAATGACCAGTGGTGTAAAGTAATTATGTAAAAAATACTTTAAAGTCCGACTTAAGTCATTTTTTTTCTTCAGTATCTATATATTTTTTTGTTGATTACTTTTACTCGACTACATTCCTAAAGAAAATATGTAAATTCTACTCCCATAAATTATCCCTGACACCCAAAAGTACTTATTACATTTCAAATGCTCAGTCAGGACAGCAATATCCAATTCACGCACATACTGTATCAATATAATGCGTTGTCATCCCTACGGCCTCTGATCTGGTGGACTCACTTAACACAAATACTGCCTTTGTCATTTATGTCTGAGTGTTGGAGTGTGCCCCTGACTAGCCATACATTTAAAAAAATACAGTTGTGCCGTCTGGTTTGCTTAATATAAGGAATTTGATGTATAGTATTTACTTTGTAATTTTACTTAAGTATGACAATGAGTATGTTTTCCACGACTGTACTTAAGTACTTTTAAAACCAGATACTTTTAGACTTTTACTCAAGTAATATTTTACTGGGGGACTTTCACTTTTATTTGAATAATTTTCTATCAAATATTTTGTAAGGAGATGTCATCACATTTGAAAATGATCCTTGGCTGAGTTGGCTATAAAGAAGCAGTTCTTCAGAAATTCTTGGGAATTGAGCTCACCAGTGGGAATTCCACATAATGTCTGTTCATGGATTTTTTTCATAGTTCCTTTCTTTTTGTAAATGACTAAAACAAAGTACATTTTCATCATATGTGTTGAAAACTGTCCTGAAGTTGAATTTAACCAGAACAGTCAGTTTAATAAAAAATAAGCCTGTTTCAGTATCCAGAATAAACTTTTTTTTTAAACTATATTGAACACAGTATCACAATTTAAAAAAATATTTTGTACATTTATTTTATGCCTTGTCAAATCTAACATTATCCTCCCCTTCTTGTTTCCCCAGACTGCCCAGCGGATGTGTACATTGTTCTGGACACCTCAGAGAGTGTGGCACTGAGGGCCAAGCCCTACGGCTCCATTGTTAAACAGATCAAGCAGTTTGCCCAGGACTTTGTGGACCAGCTCAATACTAGGTGTGTATCACCTCCATTCTGACAGTTTCAGCTACATGACTGGTATTCATTAAGAAATTATGTGGTTAACAATGAGTGCTTTCAGGTCCCTTACTTCAATTCATGACATTTGGCAACTAAACGGTAATTAATGCTACGTAGTAATGATTATGGCGAGCTTGCCAAGAGAAACCAAGTGTCATGTTAGCGACAAGGCTTCTGGGAAACTCGCGCCTGACCGTTTATTCACCCCACAGACTAGCGCAGACCAAACAATATCAATCCTCCTACAGAGGCTTCCATCGGCATACCTCCTGTTTCATTTCTTAAACTCCTCTCTGTGATCATTATTAAAAAATACAGTCATATTGTACCAGTATTATTTACCACACACTCAGACCCACCCTGATAAGCGACATGCAGAATGACCATTGAGAGCTGCTCTGGGCAGTAGTGTTCTCCTGACAATGTGTTGTTGATGATCATCTCAGGAGGTCTGCCTCACTACATGCAGTCTTATGAACACGGTTGTGTGTTGACCTCTGTGTGAACTGTGGTTCTACAGTGATGAATCGGGGCTGAGAGGTAGTGTATGAGAACAGCTTCTCTCCTTACATGGTGCTCAGGGTTGCGTTAATATGATGCTCTTGGAAAAGCACAAGCATACTGCTGTGGGCTAAAACAGAGTCACACAGAGTGTTTCTTGTTAGTCTTAAACAAATCTACCTTGAAACAAAAGTATACACCTCACACACATGTTATGGGCTTAAAAAAAGAATGTCAGATATTATCAGGTATGAAGGAAAGACCCAGGTGCAGACACGTCAAATGAACAATGGTTTAATAATCCAACAGGGCAGGCAATAGACAGGTCAAGGTAGGCAGGGGTCAGTAAACCAGAGGTGGGGTAACGGTACCGGACGGCAGGCAGGCTCAGGGTCAAGGTAGGCAGGGGTCAGTAAACCAGAGGTGGGGCAACGGTACCGGACGGCAGGCAGGGTCAGGGTAAGCAGGGGTCAATAATCCAGAGGTACTGGTCGGCAGGCAGGCTCAGGTAGAGTGGTCAGGCAGCCGGGTTCAAAGTCAGGACAGCTAAGGGTCAAAACCAGGAGGGGGAGAAAAATTGAGACTGGGAAAAACAGGAGCTGAGAACAAAAACACTGGTTGACTTGACAAACTGGCAACAGACAAACAGAGAACACAGGTATAAATACACAGGGGATAATGGGGGAGATGGGTGACACCTGGAGGGGGGTGGAGACAATCACAAAGACAGGTGAAACAGATCCGGGTGTGAAAGATATAGAGTTCAAATGTATTACATTTTAAGTTTGCATCCCACTCTTACACTTTATATACATCACAGAAAAATATAACAAAATCGTTTGACATTAAAACACCGGAGTTTGGGAGTAAAAAAAAAGAAACATTTATTCATTATGAAATGATGACAAATATGAATAACATTCCATCCATGAGGCCACTAGAGGGCGATTTGGTCATTTGACTGAAGGAAAGCGGTCTACGGAGGCCAAGACAGCTCATCTTGTTGAACTACGAAACGCATTGGGCTTTTTGCTAAGACCAGCAGCATTTATACAGATGCTGCAATTTATCTGTTAAAATTGTAATAGATTTTCTTTTGCCATCCCACTGTTCGGAAACAGTGCAACTATTACAGTTAAAATATTTGAGCTGTGTTTTCTGTGACCCATACCGATACGTTTCATCACTGAATGCCTGTGTGTGTGTGTGTGTGTGTTACTCACTAACAAGCTCAGACAGGCAGCCAGTGTAATGAGCGACTGTGCGTGTTTGTTCAGTGCAGCCATTCCAAATCATTCGCCCAGAAAAGGTTTGGGGTTTACCTTTGGGGCACTGAGCTGCATTCCTGACTGAGAGAAAGGTTGATATGTTATCTCCATCTTGATATGATATCTCCATCTAACGAAGTCTCACCTTACAGCTAAGGAGTTGTCCTCCTGAAGTTCAGAGGACCTGATGAATGACGTCTTCACGTGATAAGAAATACACATATAAGAGAACAACACTTTCAGTCATGCAGGCACACAGTGAGCTTTGTCATTATCTGACATTTATTGAATTGGGGCCCATGTTTTGGAGAATCCCTGTGATTCAAGACATTGTTGTACAATAAAATATCATCAGCTCAATGTTTATAAAGGAAGGATACATGTCCAAGTATGCCATTTGCCAAAGATCATGGTGTATCCTCTAATGTGTCTGACTCAGCACAACTTCTTTGCAAAACAGCCAAAATAGTAGATTTTTTTTTTGTGATGTGATCCATTAGTGATGTGATCCTACTGAAGTATGCAAAATGCTACTGGCCTAAAGTTTAAAGAGCTAAAGAACACCTAGTTATTGACAGGTCCTGGTTCTTGACACGGTTGGTTGAGTATTTTTGTATCTTTCATTGACTTCATCAGAATAGCAACTGCCTGATGGTTTGATTGGGTACTGGAGAAAATAGCAGGAGGACGATGGGTGTAAATGTGCTTGGGGCTTGACAAGACGGCACACTTGTAATAGATTTGTTCTATCAGGTTTTAGTACCACTTTCTCCCCTCTGGGAATCAATACATCATTCCCATGAATGAACTCCCTGCCTTCTAATCTGTAGACAGTAAATTAAATACTGCTGATTTAGGGGAATTGTCCCTGTAGTACATGTAGATCAGAGGTAACTTGCTTGGTGTCACGCTTTGTGTGCCATTGTGACATAGCTCTGCCTGTACTCATCTAGATACTACCGCTGTGAGCGTAACCTGACGTGGAGTGTGGGAGTGCTGCACTACAGTGATGAGGTAAAGGTGATGAGGGAGCTGACCAGCACCAAGGAGGCCCAAGGAAGAGATCAGCTGAAGAGAGCTATACAGGACATTCGCTACATCGGCAAGGGAACCCACACCGACTGTGCCATCTCCGTAGCAACTGGGCAGCTGATGACAGGGTGAGTCCATCGATTGTATAAGGGCTCAGGGCCCAGATGCAGATGGTTTGAGTATTTGATATTTATTAGTTTAAAAAAAGGGTAGGCAAGAGAATGGTCGTGGACAGGCAAAAGGTCAAAACCAGATCAGAGTCCAGGAAGTACAGAGTGGCAGGCAGGCTCGAGGTCAGGGCAGGCAGACTTGTCAGGCAGGCGAGTACGGAGTCCAGAAAACAGGCATGGGGTCAAAACCGGGAGGACTAGCAAAAGCAGGAGCACGGGGAGAAACACGCTGGTTGACTTGGAAACATACAAGATGAACTGGCTCAGAGAGACAGGAAACACTGGGATAAATACACCGTGTCTGAGGCCAGAGCCATGAACATTAACATCTTCAGCGTGGCTATCACTCCACATCACCTGGTAATCAAGAGGGAATAGAGCTCTGGCTAGAAGGTCCAGGTTGTAGA
The DNA here is from genome assembly GCF_018296145.1 of Oncorhynchus tshawytscha. NCBI lineage: Eukaryota > Metazoa > Chordata > Actinopteri > Salmoniformes > Salmonidae > Oncorhynchus > Oncorhynchus tshawytscha. Next base: position 80,452 of record NC_056431.1, read on the forward strand.
CAGAGAACTTTGCCCTCTGTAGTGGTCATGGAAATACAATAACTAATACTGCTCAAACAAACTGGATTGGCTGTAGTCTGACATCCTTGAGTTTTTTAACTCAAGGATCCCACTGTATTTGATATATTATATATTTATATGTAGTCTTTGCATTCTTCTCTTGCACCTCAAGAATGTGTGGGTATGCCAAAACCCAGGCTGTATCACATACGGCCGTGATTAGGAGTCCCATAGGGCGGCGCACAATTGTCCCAGCGTCGTCCGGGTTGGGCCGGGGTAGGCCGTCATTGTAAATAAGAATTTGTTCTTAACTAACTTGCCTAGTTAAATAAAAAATATACAAATAATTAAAACAATTAAAACAGCCTTTTTTTACTGTAGTTTTTCTAGTTTGAGGTAGTTTTTCAGTGTTTCAGTCTCTGCTCTGTCTCTAAGGCTCGCTCTCCCTCTCTCTCTCTCCCCCTCCACCTCTCTCGCTCTCCCTCTCTCTCTCTCCCCCTCCACCTCTCTCTCTCTCCCTCTCCCTCTCTCTCTCCACCCCTCCACCTCTCTCTCTCTCTCTCCCCCTCCACCTCTCTCTCTCGCTCTCCCTCTCTCTCTCTCGCTCTCCCTCTCTCTCTCCCCCCTCCACCTCCCTCTCTCTCTCTCTCTCCCCCTCCACCTCTCTCTATCTCTCTCCCCCTCCACCTCTCTCGCTCTCCCTCTCTCTCTCTCCCCCTCCACCTCTCTCTCCCTCCACCTCTCTCTCTCTCTCTCTCCCCCTCCACCTCTCTCTCTCTCTCTCGCTCTCCCTCTTTCTCTCTCCCCCTCCACCTCTCTCTCTCTCTCTCTCCCTCTCTCTCTCTCCCCCTCCACCTCCACTCTCTCTCTCTCTCTCCTCCACCTCTCTCTCTCTCTCCCTCTCTCTCCCCCTCCACCTCTCTCTCCCTCTACCTCTCTCTCTCTCTCTCTCCCCCTCCACCTCTCTCTCTCTCTCTCTGCAGGACCACCTCTCTCTCTCTCGCTCTCCCTCTCTCTCCCCCTCCACCTCTCTCTCCCTCTACCTCTCTCTCTCTCTCTCCCCCTCCACCTCTCTCTCTCTCTCTGCAGGACAACAGACTTGGTTCCATAGCAACAAATGTACAACACACCCATAACATGTCTGCTACTAGTGAGGACCTGCAGGTTGTTAGGAACACCATCAGCTCCATAGTGTCTACCATGGTGAGTACACCATCGTCACATAGTTACCATCATACAAGCGGACATTTTTAAACCAAGGCCCTGTACCTAAATGTAATTTACTGTAGGGCATTTTTTTGTTGCCCAAACAGACTATTCTAACCAAATGTCTGTCTCTTCTTTTATGGATCTGTAGTACAAGGATTCTGAATCTGTGGTGAGTTTTTTCTTCAGTCTTTTTGATACAAGCATTTCGCTACAACATCTGCTAAATATGTGTATGTTACCAATACAATTTGGGGTCCAGTGGAGTCAAAAGTCTTTCTCATCCGTGTTCTTTGTTTCACAGGCTCCCCTGGGATCTCAAGGCCCTGCTGGTGCCGGAGGGGGAGCGGTAGGGTGCTATCTGTTTTCCTTTTAGTTAAAACACCACATTTAGATTTAGCAGACGCTCGTATCCAGAGCGGCTTACAGGGGCAATTAGGGTTATTAGAGTGCCTTGCTCAAGGGCACATCGACAGATTCAAACCAGCAACCTTTCAGTTACTGGTCCAACACTCTTAACCGCTAGGCTATCAGTCGCCCACCTTAGCTATTGGTGAAAATGTTGAAAATGCTGATCGCTGCGTTCTTAGATATACTTACCTTACCTTATACTTACCTTACCTTATATTTACCTTACCTTGTACTTACCTTACCTTACCTTATACTTACCTTACCTTACTGATGGTTTGCTTAGCTCCAACTCTCAGTGACTAATTAAGGGATAAGTAAGCATAGGGGGAGAGAAGGGGGCCTGAGGAACGTTAATCAAACCCTGGTGATTTGGCTCATGTACTGCAGTTCATATATAGTAAGGATTCACAATGTAAACACGTGAGTGTGTGTGCGTGTGTGTGCGTGTGTGCGTTTGTGCACATTACTATAAATATGCCAGACATTTATAATCACACAGTATTACAAGGTCAATATCAGGACAGTGAAAGAATGAGTGAAACAGAAAGTACTGATACTGGTTTGTAATCAGATTGATTGAAAAAAAGCTGCCCCTGCTGTGTTCTGGATTCAAACCATAGGTTTTAAGGACAGGAGTGGCTTTGTGCCAATATCCAATGGAATGCTAATGAGATGACAATCTTTGCTTTACCAGGACTCTATTCCATGGGGTGCAGCGTTATGGAACATTGAGATAGAAATATATTACATAGAAAAGCCATGCTTCTATGTCATGTGGAATAGGGAATCATGTCCACTCTATAACAGACATTTCTATGTGTGATCTGAGCATGCCCCCAGGCCCCTGTTTACCTGATGGGGACAAATGACTCTGGCTTTCTCTGTGTCTGATCTAATCATGGCGTCCAGATGGCCTGCCTAGCCCACTGCTAGTCAACACAGCTCTTGTGTGTTCCAGCCAAGAAATGCATTAAGGAGACGAGGAGGTAGTGGAACTGAAAAAGGCTTAGTTTGATTGATTCTATTGTACAGTACCGTGTTCTGTGCACAACTTCTGGCAGTCTGGCAAGTCCAAGACTTTCTTCTCTGTCTCAATGGGAATTTTGGGCCAAAGGGTGTAATGTCACATGCACAAGTACAGTGAAATGCCTTTCTTGCAAACTCAAAACCTAACAATAAATAAGTAAGTAAGCATACTATATACAGGGTCAGTTCCAATACCATATTTACAATGTGCAGGAACATTGGAGTGTTGGAGGTAGATATATATATATATATATATATATACAGTGCCTTGCGAAAGTATTCGGCCCCCTTGAACTTCGCGACCTTTTGCCACATTCAGAATCTGTGGAAAGAACTGAAAACTGCTGTTCACAAATGCTCTCCATCCAACCTCACTGAGCTCGAGCTGTTTTGCAAGGAGGAATGGGAAAAAATGTCAGTCTCTCGATGTGCAAAACTGATAGAGACATACCCCAAGCGACTTACAGCTGTAATCGCAGCAAAAGGTGGCGCTACAAAGTATTAACTTAAGGGGGCTGAATAATTTTGCACGCCCAATTGTTCAGTTTTTGAAATGTTAAAAAAGTTTGAAATATCCAATAAATGTCGTTCCACTTCATGATTGTGTCCCACTTGTTGTTGATTCTTCACAAAAAAAATACAGTTTTATATCTTTATGTTTGAAGCCTGAAATGTGGCAAAAGGTCACAAAGTTCAAGGGGGCCTGAATACTTTCGCAAGGCACTGTATGTATATATATATATATATATATATATATATATATATATAAGGGTAAGGTGACTAGGCAACAGGATTTAAGATAAACAGAGTAGCAGCAGCTTGTATGTGAGTGGCTGTGCTTGTGTGTAGAGTCAATATGAATGTGCATATTATGTCTGAGTGAGCAGATGATGGAGTGACAGTGTGTGTGTGTGTGTGTAGAGCCCTGTGCATGTGAACAGAGACAGTGTGTGTGTGTGCGTGTGAACAGAGACTGTGTGTGTGTGTGTGTGTGTGTGTGTGTGTGTGTGTGTGTGTGTGTGTGTGTGTGTGTGTGTGTGTGTGTGTGTGTGTGTGTGTGTGTGTGTGTGTGTGTGTGTGTGTGTGTGTGTGTGTGTGTGCGTGTGCGTGTGACAGAGGCAGTGTGTGTGTATAGGGCCCTGTGCGTGTGAACAGAGACAGTGTGTGTGTGTGTGTGTAGGGCCCTGTGCGTGTGAACAGGACAGTGTGTGTGTGTAGGGCCCTGTGTGTGTGAACAGAGACAGTGTGTGTGTGTGTGTGTGTGTGTGTGTGTGTGTGTGTGTGTGTGTGTGTGTGTGTGTGTGTGTGTGTGTGTGTGTGTAGGGCCCTGTGCGTGTAAACAGAGACAGTGCACAAATAAAAATAAAAGCTCAGTAAAGATACAAGGTTAACTCAGATAGTCCATGTAGCTATTTGTTATCTATTTATCAGTCGTATTGCTTGGGGATGGAAGCTTCCTGTGGCTTAACACAGTTTATACAAACGGCTTCACTCAGACTCTGCTTCAGAATGACTAACACTGGAAGAGGTTGACTGATGACACGAGAAATAGATATGATTCTTTTTTTCAGGGAACTCCAGGACGTCAGGGGGTTGCCGGGAGACCGGGAAGTTTGGGAGCAAAGGTAGTATATGACACATTACAGAACATGAACTTGTCTGTCTGCTGACTGTAGACTGTGGAGACATTATGCTTTGCAGTCTGTTTGATGCTACAGATTATGGCTACAGGCAATGTGGATCATATGTGGATCACATGTGTATCATATCTTTGTCACCTAGGGGAATGCAGGTGACCAGGGGCCCCAAGGACACAGAGGGGAGAAGGTCAGAGTGATTATTTATCTAAAATAAAAATATGTACCACTTTGAATGTTTTAGATTATTCATAACACATGCTGGTTAGCTATAATGTAACATTGCCTGGTAGAATTTAGAGCTATGGCGTAAATGCAATATTTAGAGACATACCTGTCTGGCTGTATGAGGTTAGCTAATGCAATGTTCCATGAGCATTCACTTAACCCGAATTAAAATATGCCATATGTTCCCAGTGTTTCCAACACCAGGAATGTTAACTGTCCGGATCCGTATTAAGTGCTTAGAAGCTAAACTCTGATATTCATCACTCTCTTTCTCTACAGGGTGACCGTGGTCCTACTGGTGACAGAGTAAGCTCTCATCGATTTTGTGGAGAGTAATAGTGTTTATAATAGTGTTTATAAACCTTATAGTACATACGTATATAATGTAAACAAAGAATACATCACATCATCCAACAGCCATAGGTTCAGCTGTCAAAATGTTCAAACGTTATTTTGCCCTACAGGGTCCAAGAGGACCATCTGGACAAAAGGTATGTTGTTGATCTTATGCATCATTCATTCATTCATTCATGTGTCCATCCATCCATTCAGTCATCCACATTGTCACATACTCACCAATTCAACCAATTGCAGTGGTGGGAATGAAGTCATGTGACCCATGTGTTTCTAGGGTGAGAAAGGAGCGGATGGAGTGGACGGGAAGGATGGCCTTGTGGTTTGTTTGTTTTCTACCTCTTACTCAACACACAGCCCCCGCATTATTAAATGTTTAACAAGAGTATCACTTTGTAAACTTACAAACAGACAAACAAGCATATCAAGGCCTCGTAAAGTGTGAGTGACCAATTAAACAGGGATGCAGGCTTCGCCCTCACAGGTCTCCCTTTATATACACCCATATTCCAGAATTATTAGAGGGGTTGAGACGAAAACAAGATGAGAATGAAATACAGACGAAGGATGGCCCAGCCCATGCTGAAGGCTGTTAGTATTATGTAACACCTGTACCTTCTTCCATAGGCTCTGGACCTATTATACAGTACAGAGCAATGCTTTTGTCCATCCCCGTGAGGCACTATATGGAGCATAACAGGGTGCCAAAAAAATGATCTTAAAACCGATCCAGGTGCTGTATGGTGGATATGAATGAGCCAGATGAATCATATAGGTGTTTTATAGACTAAATGTTCAGCACTAAAGCCTCATGGTCACATCCCTTTAGAACCCCCCCTGGGAGATTTGACAGGAAGTTCCTTAACTATGAAAAGGATAAAGAAAAACTATTTTACTTCATAAATCGAATTGCGCTAATGGAAAATTATGTTATCACTAATAAGCATATGTTATCATTGTCTGTTTCTATACTTTTTGTCTGTACACTGGTTTTTCTGAGAAAAAAATATATATATTTAAAATATATATATATATAAATAAATAAATAAAAGTCAAATAATAAAAAATTATTTTCCAAAAAATGATTAAAATTGAAGATTTAGCTTAAAGACAGTTCCCACCCCCACCTCCACCTCCACCTCCACCCCGGGTCCTGAATCCCTTGACATGTTTCTCAGACCAGAGCAGATGTTTTTCAGAGCAGATAACTGTGTAGTAGGCCCAGATTACAAAGTACATAATCGAGTTCTGTTTCTCTGGAAACCTTCAGTGAGGTCACTCATGTTTGTATTATTCCTTGAAATGTGCAGTAAACTCCCACGTCGCCCTCTCTCTTTCTCTCTCTGTAGGGGGACTCTGGGGTTATAGGCCTGCCTGGTTGTAAAGGAGACGAGGGGGCAGAGGTAAGTCTATAGGGGTGATGCAAGGTCATGTAGCCAGAGTCAAAGTCATCACATTCTGCTTGTCTTGTTTCCTACTGCTTTTCCTTTTCTTCACAGTCTTTCCAGACTGATCACCACCGGCCCTCCTTAGTCCCACTTCCACACTCCCCCTTTAAAATATACCATCTACTCCGTCCCATGTGCACGTACCCACACACACCCACACACACACCACACGAACCACACGAACCCACACATACACACCACACTCACCACACGAACCCACACACACACCACACTCACCCACACACACACACACACCACACTCACCATCTCACCCACACACTCACCACACAAACCCACACACACACTACACGCACCACACACACCCACACACACACTACACGCACCACACACACATGACCTCCTAGACTAGTTACAGTGAAACTCTGGGAGCGTTACACCAAGCGGTCATCATTTCCCAGAATTTTCCCCCCACAGCCAAGAACGTCTTGGCAGCCAATAGCGCTCTAGGAGCCAGAGCTAATCAGTAGACTGACATGTACTGCAAACAGGGAGTTACAATACTACACATTATTCCCATAACTCTGTCCTCAGCAGACTTCATAGTCTCTAGATAAATAGTAGATTCATGCTGTTAGTTATATCTGAAGTATTCATCTTTAAGTTCAGACTGGTTGATGTTGGTAATGACTGTTTCCTCTGATCTGAAGTATTCATATTTAAGTTCAGACTGGTTGATGTTGGTAATGACTGTTTCCTCTGATCTAAAGTATTCATATTTAAGTTCAGACTGGTTGATGTTGGTAATGACTGTTTCCTCTGATCTGAAGTATTCATATTTAAGTTCAGACTGGTTGATGTTGGTAATGACTGTTTCCTCTGATCTAAAGTATTCATATTTAAGTTCAGACTGGTTGATGTTGGTAATGACTGTTTCCTCTGATCTGAAGTATTCATATTTAAGTTCAGACTGGTTGATGTTGGTAATGACTGTTTCCTCTGATCTGAAGTATTCATATTTAAGTTCAGACTGGTTGATGTTGGTAATGACTGTTTCCTCTGATCTAAAGTATTCATATTTAAGTTCAGACTGGTTGATGTTGGTAATGACTGTTTCCTCTGATCTGAAAGTATTCATATTTAAGTTCAGACTGGTTGATGTTGGTAATGACTGTTTCCTCTGATCTGAAGTATTCATATTTAAGTTCAGACTGGTTGATGTTGGTAATGACTGTTTCCTCTGATCTAAAGTATTCATATTTAAGTTCAGACTGGTTGATGTTGGTAATGACTGTTTCCTCTGATCTGAAGTATTCATATTTAAGTTCAGACTGGTTGATGTTGGTAATGACTGTTTCCTCTGATCTGAAGTATTCATATTTAAGTTCAGACTGGTTGATGTTGGTAATGACTGTTTCCTCTGATCTGAAGTATTCATATTTAAGTTCAGACTGGTTGATGTTGGTAATGACTGTTTCCTCTGATCTGAAGTATTCATATTTAAGTTCAGACTGGTTGATGTTGGTAATGACTGTTTCCTCTGATCTGAAGTATTCATATTTAAGTTCAGACTGGTTGATGTTGGTAATGACTGTTTCCTCTGATCTGAAGTATTCATATTTAAGTTCAGACTGGTTGATGTTGGTAATGACTGTTTCCTCTGATCTGAAGTATTCATATTTAAGTTCAGACTGGTTGATGTTGGTAATGACTGTTTCCTCTGATCTGAAGTATTCATATTTAAGTTCAGACTGGTTGATGTTGGTAATGACTGTTTCCTCTGATCTGAAGTATTCATATTTAAGTTCAGACTGGTTGATGTTGGTAATGACTGTTTCCTCTGATCTGAAGTATTCATATTTAAGTTCAGACTGGTTGATGTTGGTAATGACTGTTTCCTCTGATCTGAAGTATTCATATTTAAGTTCAGACTGGTTGATGTTGGTAATGACTGTTTCCTCTGATCTGAAGTATTCATATTTAAGTTCAGACTGGTTGATGTTGGTAATGACTGTTTCCTCTGATCTAAAGTATTCATCTTTAAGTTCAGAGTGGTTGATGTTGGTAATGACTGTTTCCTCTGATCTAAAGCATTCATCTTTAAGTTCAGAGTGGTTGATGTTGGTAATGACTGTTTCCTCTGATCTGAAGTATTCATATTTAAGTTCAGACTGGTTGATGTTGGTAATGACTGTTTCCTCTGATCTAAAGTATTCATCTTTAAGTTCAGAGTGGTTGATGTTGGTAATGACTGTTTCCTCTGATCTAAAGTATTCATCTTTAAGTTCAGAGTGGTTGATGTTGGTAATGACTGTTTCCTCTGATCTGAAGTATTCATCTTTAAGTTCAGAGTGGTTGATGTTGGTAATGACTGTTTCCTCTGATCTGAAGTATTCATATTTAAGTTCAGACTGGTTGATGTTGGTAATGACTGTTTCCTCTGATCTGAAGTATTCATATTTAAGTTCAGACTGGTTGATGTTGGTAATGACTGTTTCCTCTGATAGGGGGAGAAAAATCAAGAAATCTAGTTGATGATCCCTGCTCTACATTGACTAAATGGCTGAATTAAATAGTTGTATCACTGTAAAAGAAAACACATTAGTATATAATGAATCCAAAAAGTTGGTTTAGCTTTTGTAAACACTTTGATGTTTACATTATGGTAAAATGGCCTTGTTGACCGATGGGAAGCTGCTGTTTAGCTGAACAATGCTGTTCACATCCAAGCTGGTGACCTCTCTCTCTCTGTAACGACGTGTGCTGAGAGTCAGGAAGCAAGTTCAGGGAGTTTGTTGTTTAATAAATAAATACAACTAAATACAAAACAAGAAACACAAACAGCACACAGATATGAAATAGAAACAATGATGCCCGGGGAAGGAACCAAAGGGAGTGACATATAGGGCAGGTAATAAAGGAAGTGATGGAGTCCAGGTGAGTCTGACGATGTGCAGGTGCGCGTAATGGTGACAGGTGTGCGCCTTAACGAGCAGCCTGGTGACCTAGAGGCCGGAGAGGGAGCACACATGACACTCTCTCTCTCCATCTCTCTTCCTATTTGTCTCTCTTAAGGGTGTAGGGGGAGAGAGGGGACTAAGAGGTGCTCCAGGAATAAGAGGTGGTCAAGGGGAGACGGGTGACACAGGCTCTGCTGGAGCACAGGGTCATGAAGGTCAGGCTGGAGACGTGGGTTCACAGGTGAGTGTCCCTCGGTCCTCTATTACTCTGTGTGATCACTTGTTCTTTCTTATATGGTTCCACCAACACCTTCTTGGGGAACAAGCTAGCTCTCTCATGGGCTATTGCTAAATATAGGTTGATGTTTTACCTCCAGTCATTGTCACACCCCCTCTCTTAATTTCTTCCCCCTGAAAGGGTCTGAGTGGAGTGTCTGGGCTCAAAGGGTACAGAGGAGAGCCGGGACCTTACGGGCCTGCGGTACGATGGCCAGTCATTTAATGATTTTGATGATGACACAGCTGTACCATGTGGTAACACATGCAAACTACAATACATGTTTTGACCAGGGTCTCTCCCCCCAGGGTGTTAAGGGCTCCAGGGGGCCTCCAGGAGCACCGGGAGATGCAGGGCCCATTGGGAAAAGGGCGAGTGTATTGAAGAGCTTATCTGATTTATCATGAGGCTAATATTCTGAATACACAATATTATCTTGATTCTCTCTTCAGGGTGATGCTGGAACACAAGGAGAAGGCCAACCTGGATATCCAGGGTTCCAGGTCTGTATTCCTCAGCAGTGAATTTCTGAGCAATAAGTAGGCATTTAAAAAATATATATTTTTTGTAACCTTTATTTAACTAGGCAAGTCAGTTAAGAACAAATTCTTATTTTCAATGACGGCCTAGGAACAGTGGGTTAACTGCCTGTTCAGGGGCAGAATGACAGATTTGTACCTTGTCAGGGATATGAACTTGCAACCTTCCGGTTACTAGTCCAACGCTCTAACCACTAGGCTACCCTGCCACCTCATGTTTTGATTCTTAGTTACAAGTATGATTTATCAACATTGTCTGGACAAAGTGTCCATGGACCTCATTTGCCTATTTCAGATTTTTCTTTCACCTTCTTACAGGGATACCCTGGTCTGAGAGGACCTGCAGGTTTAAAGGTCTGTCTCTGTCTGTCTCTCTATCTATACACCCAGGTCTGAGAGGACCTGCAGGTTTAAAGGTCTGTCTGTCTCTCTATCTATACACCCTGGTCTGAGAGGACCTGCAGGTTTAAAGGTCTGTCTGTCTCTCTATCTATACACCCTGGTCTGAGAGGACCTGCAGGTTTAAAGGTCTGTCTCTGTCTGTCTGTCTCTCTATCTATACACCCTGGTCTGAGAGGACCTGCAGGTTTAAAGGTCTGTCTCTGTCTGTCTGTCTCTCTATCTATACACCCTGGTCTGAGAGGACCTGCAGGTTTAAAGGTCTGTCTGTCTCTCTATCTATACACCCAGGTCTGAGAGGACCTGCAGGTTTAAAGGTCTGTCTGTCTCTCTATCTATACACCCTGGTCTGAGAGGACCTGCAGGTTTAAAGGTCTGTCTGTCTCTCTATCTATACACCCTGGTCTGAGAGGACCTGCAGGTTTAAAGGTCTGTCTCTCTATCTATACACCCTGGTCTGAGAGGACCTGCAGGTTTAAAGGTCTGTCTGTCTCTCTATCTATACACCCTGGTCTGAGAGGACCTGTAGGTTTAAAGGTCTGTCTGTCTCTCTATCTATACACCCTGGTCTGAGAGGACCTGTAGGTTTAAAGGTCTGTCTGTCTCTCTATCTATACACCCTGGTCTGAGAGGACCTGCAGGTTTAAAGGTCTGTCTCTGTCTGTCTGTCTGTCTCTCTATCTATACACCCTGGTCTGAGAGGACCTGCAGGTTTAAAGGTCTGTCTCTGTCTGTCTGTCTCTCTATCTATACACCCTGGTCTGAGAGGACCTTCAGGTTTAAAGGTCTGTCTCTGTCTGTCTGTCTGTCTCTCTATCTATACACCCAGGTCTGAGAGGACCTGCAGGTTTAAATGTCTGTCTGTCTCTCTATCTCTATCTCTATGTCTGAGAGGACCTGCAGGTTTAAATGTCTGTCTGTCTCTCTATCTCTATCTCTATGTCTGAGAGGACCTGCAGGTTTAAAGGTCTGTCTCTGTCTGTCTGTCTCTCTATCTATACACCCTGGTCTGAGAGGACCTGCAGGTTTAAAGGTCTGTCTGTCTCTCTATCTATACACCCTGGTCTGAGAGGACCTGCAGGTTTAAAGGTCTGTCTGTCTCTCTATCTATACACCCTGGTCTGAGAGGACCTGCAGGTTTAAAGGTCTGTCTGTCTCTATCTATACACCCTGGTCTGAGAGGACCTGCAGGTTTAAAGGTCTGTCTGTCTCTCTATCTATACACCCTGGTCTGAGAGGACCTGTAGGTTTAAAGGTCTGTCTGTCTCTCTATCTATACACCCTGGTCTGAGAGGACCTGTAGGTTTAAAGGTCTGTCTGTCTCTCTATCTATACACCCTGGTCTGAGAGGACCTGCAGGTTTAAAGGTCTGTCTCTGTCTGTCTGTCTCTCTATCTATACACCCTGGTCTGAGAGGACCTTCAGGTTTAAAGGTCTGTCTCTGTCTGTCTGTCTGTCTCTCTATCTATACACCCAGGTCTGAGAGGACCTGCAGGTTTAAATGTCTGTCTGTCTCTCTATCTCTATCTCTATGTCTGAGAGGACCTGCAGGTTTAAATGTCTGTCTGTCTCTCTATCTCTATCTCTATGTCTGAGAGGACCTGCAGGTTTAAATGTCTGTCTGTCTGCATCAACAGTAGCCTATGCTTTGGAGGGGGAGGGGCTGCAGTAGCCTATGCTTTGGAGGGGGAGGGGCTGCAGTAGCCTATGCTTTGGAGGGGGAGGGGCTGCAGTAGCCTATGCTTTGGAGGGGTGAGGGGCTACAGTAGCCTATGCTTTGGAGGGGGAGGGGCTACAGTAGCCTATGCTTTGGAGGGGGAGGGGGGCTACAGTAGCTTATGCTTTGGAGGGGGAGGGGCTACAGTAGCTTATGCTTTGGAGGGGGAGGGGCTACAGTAGCCTATGCTTTGGAGGGGGAGGGGCTACAGAAGCTTATGCTTTGGAGGGGAGGGGCTACAGTAGCCTATGCTTTGGAGGGGGAGGGGCTACAGTAGCCTATGCTTTGGAGGGGGAGGGGCTACAGTAGCCTATGCTTTGGAGGGGGAGGGCTACAGTAGCCTATGCTTTGGAGGGGGAGGGCTACAGTAGCCTATGCTTTGGAGGGGGAGGGCTACAGTAGCCTATGCTTTGGAGGGGAGGGCTACAGTAGCCAATACTTTGGAGGGAGGAGGGGCTACAGTAGCCTATGCTTTGGAGGGGGAGGGGCTACAATAGCCTAAACACACACACACACACTAGTAAAGATTTTCAGCTTGTTGGTAGACACTGGAAGAAGTTTTTGAGTGACAGAGGGAGGACTTTGCATTTGTGGGACTAGAAAAAAATGCCTGGAAAGTAAAATAACGTTATAAACCGGTTCCCATGCTTTTAAAATAACCATTCTGTTCTGGAACAGTATTGATCACTTTCACTCCGGGTTCCGTTTCTGTTCATTGAAAATGTTTTCGGTTCTTTTCCATGAACTGGTTCCAACTCCTTGTCAGGCCCAATAAACTTGAATTGCACCACTAACCATTGACATCCAAACACCTTGGCTTTTATCAACAGCCAGACCAGTATAAGTGTCTTTGAGGAAGCAGTGACTCTGGCATATGTATAAAGTGAAAAATCTCTCCAATTACTCAAGCTGTGTTGAAAACTTTTCAGTCAAAGTTTCAAAGAGCAGGCATGGCGCTTGTCGTGGAAATTTCAGTACTGAGAGAGACTTGGACAATTATTCAAACAATCATCTTCATTCAACATCGATTAATTATTGCAATAATGAAACCGTCGACTGCACACCCTAAGTTGTGTTGCCGAGAGCTTAACTTTTACAGAAATGCAGAGTTGTGTTAATATAGTAGACCTAAAAATGCTGTCATGGCTGGCTCCACCCTTCCCATTCAGACTAAGGGCCATCATAAGCCACTCTGGTTCATCTCCTGGTCATCTGCCCCTAGTGTTGTCTTAACCCCACCCTGTCTTAGTTTCCCGGATACTTAGGAATACTGAGGCCTTGGTTCTGCTCCTCCAGGCTCTCTCTATCCCGGCTAAACATACACCATATCTTGTCTATGGAATGCAGGCTTAATCAGACCGGAGACATATGTCTCATGTGCACCACTAATCATAGAATGGAATGTGGCTGTTGGTTTTTATCACTGAGATATCCATCAATTATCAGCTCAAGCTATCTCTAGTAAAACCATAAACCCAGATTAGCTGCAGGGTGCTAGAGTGGAGACCATCAAACACAGCATTAGCAGGACAGAAATATCTTACTGTTTGTTAAGTAAATAATTGTTAAATATCCAACCAATGAGGTAAATACGTTGTTTTTCTCAGGCTCATTTGTTCATGCCTATTTCATTATGAAGCAAAGGGAACTTCAGCCTTCCAAGCAGCCCATTAAACTCAAGAAACGGTCTAATACGCGATGGTCCTGCCAGTACTACTCGCTGTGGGCAGTGCAACAAACCCTCCCAGCCACATCACTGCTACCTTAAAAACCCTCCCAGCCATCACTGCTACCTTAAAAACCCTCCCAGCCATCACTGCTACCTTAAAAACCCTCCCAGCCATCACTGCTACCTTAAAACCCTCCCAGCCACATCACTGCTACCTTAAAAACCCTCCCAGCCATCACTGCTACCTTAAAAACCCTCCCAGCCATCACTGCTACCTTAAAAACCCTCCCAGCCATCACTGCTACCTTAAAAACCCTCCCAGCCATCACTGCTACCTTAAAAACCCTCCCAGCCATCACTGCTACCTTAAATGACATTAAGTCGCAGCCCAATTCACGCAGTTCGACTGACGAGCGGTCACTACTCACACTCATTGATTCTGAATTCATTTTCCACCTTATCCTGTTTGAGGATCTGTTCCGCACAGCAAAGTTCATGTCTGACACTCTACAGTCCCTTGATCTTTTGCTCGAGATTGCCTCTGACCTCGCACAGTCCGTCATCACGAGCATAAAAGAAAAGCACACGGAGGACTCTTGGAGAGCCATATGGAGCAAGGCAGAGGCCCTGTGCACAAAGGTCGATCTCGCCATACAACCGCCGCCCCCACAAGAGAAGAGACAATCCCAACATCCTCCCCACTTACAGGACTTTATAGTTGAAGCTCCAATTCAAACTGAACATCCATCCATGTCCTCTCTTCTCATGTCATTGACCGACTGGTGAACGAAATGACCCAACACTTTTACACAGAAGCAGGTACAGTTCTCATGGGAAAGTCAGCCCTCAACCCCAAGCATGCCAGATTCCTTCAAAAGGAGAGCCTTGTGCCCATGGCACAGCACTATGGAATCAGAGAGGACAGTCAGCTGGCAGAGGTGCACCAAGTGCGCCGGCTCTTGGAAAGAAAAAAAGAACAAGGCGAAACAGTTAGCAGCACACTGGAGTTCCTGTCCAAGATTTAACCCTTCAAGACTCCTTCGTGGACATCTATAAACTTGTACACATATCTGTCACACTGCCAGTAACCTCCACGTCATGTGAGCGCAGTTTTTCCTGCATGCGGCGTGTAAAAATCTACATGAGAAACAAAATGGCAAACCCTCGATTCATCAACCTTGCCTGCCTGTCCATACACGTAGAAACAACCAAAGCCCTGTATGTCCAGAAGATTATAGACTATCTTGCACTAAACCACAACAACAGACGCGTTGTCCTTCTATAAAACAACACTTGGTGAGTAACTGAAAGGTCTTTTAATTGACGGGGCGCCTGTCCAGTTGTGGAAACATGATTCAATCATGCTGATCTGGATCTAGATGGAACAAGAAGACACAGCCATATTGTCAGCCAGTCGGTCTACAAGTATTTTTTGCAATTGAAATATAATCGCTATTATTGTGATGATAGCCAGCTCGTTTTCCACCATGTGTGCACAGTTGACACACACAGGGTAAATGCACTTCTTGATAGCCGTTTAATCCGAAACATTATTACCAACACACAGTTGTCTGATTATGCATATGGAATAAATGCACTTCCTGTTGTTGTCGCATTTTGGATGTATTGTGTTGTTATTGCTGAAAGACTTCAGCACCGGACAGCACCCATGCAGTGCTTGGTGCTGAAGTCTTGCACCTTTGCACGTGAAAGATGTTTTTGTCATTGCCTTGTGGTCACTTGTATTAGGCTTGTAGCTATTTTGTTTAATATTCTTTGGCCAAATTCAATTAAATTATATAGAATGTGCTGTGTGCCATATCTGCTTTTATTGAAGAAACGAGAACTTCCTTATAACTCTGAAGTCATGAAAATCGATTATTTTCTGAGCATCCCCCATGTATTGGTCAAGCTCCCCTTAGCAACGGGAGAGAAAATCCTGGCGCCATGCCTGTCAAAGAGAGATTCAAGTTATCTTGAATCATGTCCTACTGGTACTTAATGAACCACAGGATCATGTCCTACTGGTACTTAATGAACCACAGGATCATGTCCTGGTACTTAATGAACCACAGGATCACCTACTGGTACTTATTGAACCACAGGATCATGTCCTACTGGTACTTATTGAACCACAGGATCATGTCCTACTGGTACTTAATGAACCACAGGATCATGTCCTACTGGTACTTAATGAACCACAGGATCATGTCCTACTGGTACTTAATGAACCACAGGATCATGTCCTACTGGTACTTAATGAACCACAGGATCATGTCCTACTGGTACTTAATGAACCACAGGATCATGTCCTACTGGTACTTAATGAACCACAGGATCATGTCCTACTGGTACTTAATGAACCACAGGATCATGTCCTACTGGTACTTAATGAACCACAGGATCATGTCCTACTGGTACATAATGAACCACAGGATCATGTCCTACTGGTACTTAATAACCACAGGATCATGTCCTAATGAACCACAGGATCATGTCCTACTGGTACTTAATGAACCACAGGATCATGTCCTACTGGTACATAATGAACCACAGGATCATGTCCTACTGGTACTTAATGAACCACAGGATCATGTCCTACTGGTACATAATGAACCACAGGATCATGTCCTACTGGTACTTAATGAACCACAGGATCATGTCCTACTGGTACTTAATGAACCACAGGATCATGTCCTACTGGTACTTAATGAACCACAGGATCATGTCCTACTGGTACTTAATGAACCACAGGATCATGTCCTACTGGTACTTAATGAACCACAGGATCATGTCCTACTGGTACTTAATGAACCACAGGATCATGTCCTACTGGTACTTAATGAACCACAGGATCGTGATGGCGCCGACAGAGATGGTCGCCTCACTTCGCGTTCTTAGGAAACTATGCAGTATTTTGTTTTTTTTATGTATTATTTCTTACACTGTTACTCCAGGAAATCTTAAGTCTTATGACATACAGCCGGGAAGAACTATTGGATATGAGAGCAACGCCAACTTACCAACATTACGACTAGGAATAATACGACTTTCCCAAAGTGGATCCTCTGTTTGGACCACCTCCCAGGACAATGGATCGGATCCCTGTAGGCGACCCAAAACAACGCCGCCGAAGAAGGGGCAGACGGAGCGGTCTTCTGGTCAGGCTCCGTAGATGGGCACATTGCTCACCGCTCCCGAGTATACTACTTGCCAATGTCCAGTCTCTTGACAACAAGGCAGACAAAATTCAAGCAAGGGTTGCCTTCCAGAGAGACATCAGAGATTGTAACATTCTCTGTTTCACGGAAACATGGCTCACTCGGGATACGTTATCAGAGTCAGTACAGCCACCCGGTTTCTTCACGCATCGCGCCGACATAAGCAAACATCTCTCCGGTAAGAAGAAGGGCGGGGGTGTATGCCTTATGATTAACGAGACGTGGTGTGATCATAACAACATACAGGATCTCAAGTCCTTTTGTTCACCTGACCTAGAATTCCTTACAATCAAATGCCAACCGCATTATCTACCAAGAGAATTCTCTTCTATTATAATCACAGCCGTGTATATCCCCCCCAAGCAGACACCTCAATGACCTTGAAAGAACTTCATTGGACTCATTCATTGGACTATGTCAACTGGAAACCACATATCCTGAGGCTGCATTTATTGTAGCTGGGTATTTTAACAAGGCTAATCTGAAAACAAGGCTCCTTAAATTTGATCAGCATATCGAATGCGCGACCTGGGCTGGCAAAATTCTGGATCATCAGTACTCTAACTTCCGCGATGCATACAACGCTCTCCCTCGCCCTCCTTTCGGCAAGTCTGACCACGACTCAATTTTGTTGCTCCCAGCCTATAAACTAAAACAGGAAACGCCCGTGCTCAGGTCTGTTCAACGCTGGTCCGACGAAATCTGATTCCACGCTTCAAGATTGCTTTTATTATGTGGACTGGGATATGTTCCAGATAGCCTCAGACAACAACATTGATGTATACGCTGATTCGGTGAGCGAGTTTATTAGCAAGTGCATCGGTGATGATGTACCCACGGTGACTATTAAATCCTTCCCCAACCAGAAACCATGGATTGATGGCAGCATTCATGCAAAACTGAAAGCGCAAACCACTGCTTTTAATCATGGCAAGGCGACCGGAAACATGACCAAATACAAACAGTGTAGCTATTCCCTCCGCAAGGCAATCAAACAAGCTAAGCGCCAGTATAGAGACAAAGTGGAGTCGCAATTCAATGGCTCAGACATGAAAATATGTGGCAGGATCTACAGTCAATCATAGATGGCAAAAAGAAAACCAGCCCCGTCGCAGACACCGACGTCTTGCTCCCAGATAAACTAAACAACTTCTTTGCTCGCTTTGAGGACAATACAGTGCCACTGACACGGCCCGCTACCAAAACCTGCATGCTCTCCTTCACCGCAGCCAATGTGAGTAAAACATTTAAACGTGTTAACCCCTGCAAGGCTGCTGGCCCAGACGGCATCCCTAGCCGTGTCCTCAGAGCATGCGCAGACCAGCTGGCTGGTGTGTTTACAGACATATTCAATTAATCTTTATCCCAGTCTGCTGTTCCCACATGCTTCAAGAGGGCCACCATTATTCCTGTTCCCAAGAAAGCGAAGGTAACTGAGCTAAACGACTACCGCCCCGTAGCACTCACTTCCGTCATCATGAAGTGCTTTGAGAGACTAGTCAAGAATCATATCACCTCCACCCTACCTGACACCCTAGACCCACTCCAATTTGCTTACCACCCCAATAGATCCACAGACGACGCAATCACACTGCACTCTGCCCTAACCCATCTGGACAAGAGGAATACCTATGTAAGAATGCTGTTCACCCTGGGTCTCGACCCCGCCCTGTGCAACTGGGTCCTGAACTTTCTGACGAGCCTCCCCCAGGTGGTTAGGGTAGGAAACAACATCTCCACCCCGCTGATCCTCAACACTTGGTCTCCACAACGGTGCGTTCTCAGCCCTCTCCTGTACTCCCTGTTCACCCATGACTGCGTGGCCATGCACACCTCTGACTCAATCATCAAGTTTGCAGACGACACTACAGTGGTAGGCTTGATTACCAACATGATGAGACGGTCTACAGGGAGGAGGTGAGGGCCCTCGGATTGTGGTGTCAGGAAAATAACCTCACACTCAACATCATCAAAACAAAGGAGATGATTGTGGACTTCAGGAAACAGCAGAGGGTGCACGCCCCCATCCACATCGATGGAACAGTAGTGGAGAAGGTGGAAAGTTAAGTTCCTCGGCGTACACATCACGGACAAACTAAATTGGTCCACCCACACAGACAGCATGGTGAAGAAGGCGCAACAGTGTGGCTGCTGCCAACATACTGACTCAAATCTATAGCCACTTTATTAATTACAAATTGGATGTAATAAATGTATCACTAGACACTTTAAACAATGCCACTTTATACAATGTTTACATACCCTACATTACTCATCTCAAATGTATATACTGTACTCTATACCATCTACTGCATCTTGCCTATGCTGTTTGGCCATCGCCCATCCATATATTTATATAACATATTCTTATTCATTCCCTTACACTTGTGTGCATAAGGTAGTTATTGTGAAATTGTTGGATTACTTGTTAGATATTACTGCACGGTCGGAACTAGAAGCACAAGCCACTAACCGTCTCTGTCTCTCTCTGTCTCTCTCTGTCTCTCTCTCTCTCTCTCTCTCTCATAGGGCATCAGGGGATTCACAGGGCTGAAGGGTGATGTCGGCCTGCCAGGTGAACGCGGTGATGATGTAAGTTGACCTTAGATTAAAGAGTTCAGCACTGTCCACTGCCACCAAAGGGCTAAACCAGGTCCATTGTAATCTCCGTAGGGTATAAATTGCCTAGCATAGCTAATACCTGTTTGCTCATTCATACTCCTTCCTTATTGATTCCACAGAACGACCAGCCAGGTCGGGGAGGACTCCAGGGGCCAAAAGGATACCCTGGTGTCACAGGAGAGAATGTAAGTTCCACAACAACATTGAGTTCACAGTAAATATTACAGAACCACAGCTCTGAATACATAGTTGACGTATTTTTCGACTTTTATTATGACCTATGCTGTATGAATATGTTAAGTAGTACCTACAAAGTACCAACGAAAATCTGCTATCTGACTCATGGCTTCATGTCCTTCCCTACAGGGATCACCAGGCCCAGTGGGCCATCCGGGGGCAGACGTGAGTAACTCTTAAATAATGGAGCAATTGTGGGTGATGGGAAGGAGCCAAAGTCCAACACACTTTTCATCACTGTGTGTGTAATGGGGGAGTGCAGGAATAAGAGTTGAGGAAGGTTGGGACTTGGAGCTCGTAGGGATGGGCGAGTGTAGGGTGGGCTGGTTTGATGAGGTTGGTCAGAGGTAAAAAAGTGACCTCTGTTCCTCAGTCACAGTGGGTGTGTATTAAACTTTGTCATCGGGATTTGTGTCAAACAGGTCAGCAGTCAACACTGCTTACACTGAATGACAACTGTGTATATTCCGTAAATAATTTACTCCCGTAAATAACAGTCACAGACACACACACACATGCATGCACGCACACACACACACACACACACACACACACATGTACGTACGTACGTATGCACACACACACACACACACACACACACACACACAGTGGGGAGAACAAGTATTTGATACGCTGCCGATTTTGCAGGTTTTCCTACTTACAAAGCATGTAGAGGTCTGTAATTTGTATCATAGGTACACTACAACTGTGAGAGACGGAATCTAAAACAAAAATCCAGAAAATCACATTGTATGATTTTTAAGTAATTAATTTGCATTTTATTGCATGACATAAGTATTTGATCACCTACTAACCAGTAAGAATTCCGGCTCTCACAGACCTGTTAGTTTTTCTTTAAGAAGCCCTCCTGTTCTCCACTCATTACCTGTATTAACTGCACCTGTTTGAACTCGTTACCTGTATAAAAGACACCTGTCCACACACTCAATCAAACAGACTCGAACCTCTCCACAATGGCCAAGACCAGAGAGCTGTGTAAGGACATCAGGGATAAAATTGTAGACCTGCACAAGGCTGGGATGGGCAACAGGACAATAGGCAAGCAGCTTGGTGAGAAGGCAACAACTGTTGGCTCAATTATTAGAAAATGGAAGAAGTTCAAGATGACGGTCAATCACCCTCGGTCTGGGGCTCCATGCAAGATCTCACCTCGTGGGGCATCAATGATCATGAGGATGATCAGCCCAGAACTACACAGCAGGACCTGGTCAATGACCTGAAGAGAGCTGGGACCACAGTCTCAAAGAAAACCATTGGGAACACACTACGCCTTCATGGATTAAAATCCTGCAGCGCACGCAAGGTCCCCCTGCTCAAGCCAGCGCATGTCCATGCCCAACTGAAGTTTGCCAATGACCATCTGGATGATCCAGAGGAGGAATGGGAGAAGGTCATGTGGTCTGATGAGACAAAAATAGAGCTTTTTGGTCTAAACTCCACTCACCGTGTTTGGAGGAAGAAGAAGGATGAGTACCACCCCAAGAACACCATCCCAACCGTGAAGCATGGAGGTGGAAACATCATTCTTTGGGGATGCTTTTCTGCAAAGGGGACAGGACGACTGCATCGTATTGAGGGGAGGATGGATGGGGCCATGTATCGCGAGATCTTGGCCAACAACCTCCTTCCCTCAGTAAGAGCATTGAAGATGGGTCTTCCAGCATGACAACGACCCAAAACACACAGCCATGGCAACTAAGGAGTGGCTCCGTAAGAAGCATCTCAAGGTCCTGGAGTGGCCTAGCCAGTCTCCAGACCTGAACCCAATGGAAAATCTTTGGAGGGAGCTGAAAGTCTGTATTGCCCAGCGACAGCCCCGAAACCTGAAGAATCTGGAGAAGGTCTGTATGGAGGAGTGGGCCAAAATCCCTGCTACAGTGTGTGCAAACCTGGTCAAGAACTACAGGAAACGTATGATCTCTGTAATTGCAAACAAAGGTTTCTGTACCAAATATTAAGTTCTGCTTTTCTGATGTATCAAATACTTATGTCATGCAATAAAATGCTAATTAATTACTTAAAAGTCATACAATGTGATTTTCTGGATTTTTGTTTTAGATTCCGTCTCTCACAGTTGAAGTGTACCTATGATTTAAAAAATTACAGACGACTACATGGTCTAAACGTAGTAGGAAAACCTGCAAAATCGGCAGTGTATCAAATACTTGTTCTCCTAAATCACTCTGTAATGCATTTATCTTCCTGTCTCAGGAATGTGAGATCCTGGAGGTCATTCAGAAACTCTGCTGTAAGTATATCGAGTGCTCAAAATTCAGTCATACTGGTTATTTTCCAGATGAACATTGTGCTGTGCCGAACATGTTCCTTTAGTGAAACATAAGTTTACTCAACATAGATTTAGAAGATGTATCAGTGAGCCTGAACACAGTTCCAACCTCTACTGTTAGAAATGTACCCTGCACTAGTCATCTAAACATGTCTCCATTAAAGCTGACTAATACACAGTTTATCTTCCTAGCTAAACAGTTCATTTGAAGCATCATTTATCCTGGGTTGAGTTTGGGACAAACTTTGTGAAAGAGATGCAAACGAACACACACGCAATCACTTAAACACACACATGCAGGCGGGAAGGCACACACACACACTCTCGAACACACTTACTTACGCACACATATGCAGGCACACACACAGACTCAGGGACACACGAATTGTGGCGGCAGCTGTGGATGTAATGTAGCTATAAGAACTCTGTAGTTCAGTGCTTGTTGTGTATGTTTGGAATGCAAGTGTTTTAATTTTTTTTTTACAATTGCTAACAAGCATTTACTTATACTTAAAATGATTAACTCTTAAGACAGCAACACACCTACATCACACAATTAGCCAAATAGTACATTTTCTGCTCAAACCAAAATACAAATACAAACATTAAATACCAACTCTCCATTTCAAAATGCAAAAAGAGATTCTCTACTGTACAAACACTAACTCTATCAAAGCACGGCAAACCCGACTCAATACAGTATCTCATCATTCTGTCAAAACACATGTTTTCTATCCAAGAGGAACGTATAGTCAATCATAACACAATGACTTTCAAACTACTAACAGTTAATGGCATTACAAAAACTGCATTACTTTTCATGTTTCAGTTCTACCTGCATACATTAGACAATATGAAATCCATTGTTTTTATAATTCAGTTTCCTCTTATTGTAAACCACTCTACATGTTTTGGTTGAGTGTCGATTGTGTGCCTTTTTGGCAACATACTATCTAAAAGTGAATGAGTGATCTTTACTTCATAGAATGTAAAGTAGAAACAAAGTAAGTGACAGAATTGCTGCAGTAAAAGCTTTATTAGCAACATGAAATTACTGCCAGTGATCAACAACACATCCAACACACATGGCCTTTGGTTCAACAACACATCCAACATAAATGGCCTTTGGTTCAACAACACATCCAACACACATGGCCTTTGGTTCAACAACACATCCAACATAAATGGCCTTTGGTTCAACAACACATCCAACATAAATGGCCTTTGGTTCAACAACACATCCAACATACATGGCCTATATTTCAACAACACATCCAACATGCATGGCCTTTGGTTCAACAACACATCCAACACACATGGCCTTTGGTTCAACAACACATCCAACATCCAATGGCCTTTGGTTCAACAACACATCCAACATACATGGCCTATATTTCAACACACATCCAACATGCATGGCCTTTGGTTCAACAACACATCCAACATGCATGGCCTTTGGTTCAACAACACATCCAACATGCATGGCCTTTGGTTCAACAACACATCCAATATGCATGGCCTTTGGTTCAACAACACATCCAACATGCATGGCCTTTGGTTCAACAACACATCCAACATACATGGCCTTTGGTTCAACAGCACATCCAACATACATGACCTTTGGTTCAACAACACATCCAACATACATGGCCTTTGGTTCAACAGCACATCCAACATATGTAACAGGTTAAAGGAAATATTCATAGCCTGTTATTTATACATTAAAAAGTATGAGTAAGTTCATAGTATGTGAGGATCTTAAAACATCTAAGGTTAAGAAGATGCATTCAGTATTAGTTGACAGAGATTGATAACATTCATATAATTGTGTTAAAGTTAAAATCTGTCAAAGGGTACGAATTGTGAGAGTAATGTGTAAACGTTATATTGATTACTTTATTTTGTGGTGCCTAAGAGTGTTCATCTGTCATCTACGAAATGCTCTTAATCTATGATCCGGAGATCGATTGTTCTGGTCTCCACCCATATTCCTGGGGAAAATCGCTGTCTTTTCTCATTACACGAAACGTTGAATTGAGAATACAACACCGTATCACTCTCGTGATTATTTCTCCCCTGTTCTCAGGGGCATAACACATACATGACCTTTGGTTCAACAACACATCCAACATACATGACCTTTGGTTCAACAACACCTCCAACATACATGGCCTTTGGTTCAACAACACATCCAACATACATGGCCTTTGGTTCAACAACACCTCCAACATACATGGCCTTTGGTTCAACAACACCTCCAACATACATGACCTTTGGTTCAACAACACATCCAACATACATGACCTTTGGTTCAACAACACCTCCAACATACATGGCCTTTGGTTCAACAACACATCCAACATACATGGCCTTTGGTTCAACAACACCTCCAACATACATGGCCTTTGGTTCAACAACACCTCCAACATACATGACCTTTGGTTCAACAACACATCCAACATACATGACCTTTGGTTCAACAACACATCCAACATACATGGCCTTTGGTTCAACAACACATCCAACATACATGGCCTTTGGTTCAACAACACCTCCAACATACATGGCCTTTGGTTCAACAACACATCCAACATACATGGCCTTTGGTTCAACAACACATCCAACATACATGGCCTTTGGTTCAACAACACCTCCAACATACATGGCCTTTGGTTCAACAACACATCCAACATACATGGCCTTTGGTTCAACAACACCTCCAACATACATGGCCTTTGGTTCAACAACACCTCCAACATACATGACCTTTGGTTCCAAATGTGTAAAAATAAAACACAATTACAGTAAAAAAGGCACAGAAGGGAAAAACAGTAAAATGCCCCGTTCTGTTCTAATCTATACCATCTTCAGCATTTGGCCACATGTTCTCGTCCACATCACATCTTATGTCGTCTCTCGCTATGCACCTTGGATAGTAACGCTTGGCCTGCCTTATCCACCCCTGGCAGTCTTCAGCTGAGATGTCTGCACCTTGGATAGAAACGCTTGGCCTGCCTTATCCACCCCTGGCAGTCTTCAGCTGAGATGTCTCTGCACCTTGTATAGTAACGCTTGGCCTGCCAGACAACAGCACAAAGGGCAAGAAGGTAGAGAGAACAATACATCACGCAAAGCAGCCACAACTGTCAGTAAGAGTGTCCATGATTGAGTCTTTGAATGAAGAGATTGAGATAAAACTGTCCAGTTTGAGTGTTTGTTGCAGCTCGTTCCAGTCGCTAGCTGAAGCGAACTGAAAAGACGAGAGACACAGGGATGTGTGTGCTTTGGGAACCTTTAACAGAATGTGACTGTCAGAACGGGGGTTGTATGTGGAGGATGATGGGTGCAGTAGATATCTCAGATCGGGGGGAGTGAGGCCAAAGAGGGTTTTATGAATAAGCATCAACCAGTGGGTCTTGTGACGGGTATACAGAGATGACCAGTTTACAGAGGAGTATAGAGTGCAGTGATGTGTCCTATAAGGAGCATTGGTGGCAAATCTGATGGCCGAATGGTAAAGCACATCTAGCCACTCGAGAGCACCCTTACCTGCCGATCTATAAATTATGTCTCCGTAATCTAGCATGGGTAGGATGGTCATCTGAGTCAGGGTTAGTTTGGCAGCTGGGGTGAAAGAAGAGTGATTACGATAGAGGAAACCAAGTCTAGATTGAACTTTAGTCTGCAGCTTTGATATGTGCTGAGAGAAGGACAATGTACCGTCTAGCCATACTCCCAAGTACTTGTATGAGGTGACTACCTCAAGCTCTAAACCCTCAGAGGTAGTAATCACACCTGTGGGGAGACGGGCATTTTTCTTACCAAACCACATTTGTTTGGAGGTGTTCAGAACCAGGTTAATGTTGGAGAAATCTTGTTGGACACTAAGAAAGCTTTGTTGTAGAGCATTTAACACAAAATCCGGGGAGGGGCCAGCTGAGTATAAGACTGTATCATCAGCATATAAATGGAGGAGAGAGCTTCCTACTGCCTGAGCTATGTTGTTGATGTAAATTGAGAAGAGAGTGGGGCCTAGGATTGAGCCTTGGGGTACTTCCTTGGTGACAGACAGTGGCTGAGACAGCAGATTTTCTGACTTTATACACTGCACTCTTTAAGAGAGATAGTTAGCAAACCAGGCCAAAGACCCCTCAGAGACACCAATACTCCCAAGAATGGAATGGTCTACCATATCAAAGCTTTGGCCAAGTCAATAAAAATAGCAGTACAACATTGCTTAGAATCAAGGGCAATGGTGGCATCATTGAGGACCTTTAATGTTGCAGTGATACATCCATAACCTGAGCAGAAACCAGATTGCATACCAGAGAGAATACTAAGACATCAAGAAAGTCAGTCAGTTGATTATTTACAAGTTTTTCCAACACTTTTGATAAACAGGGCAAAATAGAAATAGGCCTATAACAGTTAGGATCAGCTTGATCTCCCCCTTTAAATAAAGAACAAACCGTGGTTGCCTTCCAAGCAAGGGGAACCTCCCCAGAAAGGTTAAAAAGGTTGGAGATAGGCTTGGCAATGATAGGGGTAGCAACCTTAAATAAGAAAGGGTCTAAACCATCTGACCTAGGTGTTTTTTTTAGGTCAAGTTTCAGGAGCTTCTTTAGCACCTCGGACTCAGTGACTGCCTGCAGGGAGAAACTTTGTTGCAGGGCAGAGGAAAAAGAGGGAGAAGCATCGGGGATAGTCACATTAGAAGGGGTGGGAGATGAGGAAATGTTGGACGGGCAAGGAGGCGTGGCTGAGTCAAATAGGAATCCCGACCTAACGAAGTGGTGATTAAAGAGCTCAGCCATGTGCTTACTGTCAGTAACAACCACATCATCAACTTTAAGGAACATGGGCAGCTGTGAGGAGGAGGGTTTATTCTCCAGGTCTTTAACCGTTCTCCAGAACTTCTTGGGGCTAGACCCACAGAGAGAGAACTGCTCCTTAAAGTAACTAACATTGGCCTTCCGGATAGCCTGAGTGCACTTATTTCTCATTTGCTTGAATGACTATGTGTGTTCCGAAATCTGGCATTTCTGCAGGACCGAACCAGAGAGATTGCAGGACACATTGTGATATTTGCTCCTCTCTGACCCGGGACATCAACGGTGGCCCTTTTCCCGATGACCTTTCTTCCCCACAGACGTGTTTTTCCCAGGTTAAACCCTGCCTCGTCTACATAAATGACGTTCATTTCTGGCATACTGTGTGCAAGCATTTATAAATAAGACAAGAAAGATCCCTCATTATGGTATTGGGTAAGCTTGTATGTAAAGAAAGTGTAAGCATTTTAGAAATGTGTTAATTGACTGAATATTCTGTGAAAACAACATGAAATGTGTTAATGGTATGGTCCACAACTGTCACGTTCTGACCTTTATTTCCTTTGTTTTGTCATTATTTAGTATGGTCAGGTGTGAGTTGGGGTGGGCAGTCTATGTTTGTTTTTCTATGATTTGGGGATTTCTATGTTTTGGCCCAGGTTAAACCTCAATCAGAGGCAGGTGTAAATGATGTTCAGAATCATACGTGGCATACTGGGTGCAACATTTTGTTTGTGGGTGATTGTCTATGGTATTGCTTGTGTCAGCACAGTTTGTATCATAGTTCAAGTCGTTAAAGTTTATTGTTTTTGTATATTTTGTATGTTCAGTTTTCTTTAATTATTCTGTGAACACATACCACGCTGCATTTTTATTGGCATGATGATCCACAACACAGACAGATGTTGTGCTAATCGTGTTTAGGGTTTTGAAAATGTGACTACAGATTGGACAAAAGGATGTTAGCGATTGTAAAAAAACAAAACTGTAAATGATGGGGATGTGATTAAGATATCAATCAGGGTGGATCTTGATGTAATGTCTTTGTTTTTCTCTTGTAGCATGCTGTGGTAAGTTCCTGGACCCTTACAAAGTTTTAGCGCTTAACAGTTACACATGGCATTATTTTACATCCTTGCATGACCTTCAGTTTCAATTTTCAAGATTCAATTTCACTCTGTATGCCAGTGAGAGACTCTAAGAGGCACCAAATTACATTCACAGCATGTATTGTAAATAGTCACATAGATATACAGATGTACGATCTTAATTTGAGACAGTTTGCTACAGCAAGGAAATTATCCTGCAGCAACAGGGAATGTGAATTATTATGTGGATTATAGTTAACTGGGATTTTTTTTGTAGGAGTTGATACATTTTTCATTAGGGCAAATCAAGTCTGACATTCTAAAGTGTAAATTACAAACTTTAGAAGCCTTTTTAAACCTCGAACACACTACAAGTTTGCATTTCCTGCTGTGCAGGACATTTTTCAGCAACAAAAGAGTGATCAAATGAAGATCCTTCATCTGTACTATTCATATGGTGTATGATCCTCAGAATTTATCATGATATTATTATAATGACAATGTAACTGGCATTCACAGTGTGTGAGTGTGGTCCGGTGAAGCTACTCTTTGTACTGGACAGTTCAGAGAGTGTTGGGCTGCAGAACTTCACCCTGGAAAAAGAGTTTATAATTCGAATCATCAACAAGATTACCAAGTTCAGCAAAGACAAGGTGGGTGAACATTTGTCCTGACTTCCCTGGGTGATAGAGGGGCCTTAACTAAATGTTGTTTCTCTGTGTGTGTTTCTGTTTGCAGAAGGATCTAGGATCACGAGTGGGTGTAATTCAGTACAGCCATGACGGCACCCAGGAGCTGGTATCTATGGAGGACCCCAAGATCACCACAGTAGCACAGCTCAAAAGGTCCGACCAGATAAGAGTCAAAAGTCCAAAGTACAGCAGTTACCTGATATCAGTTGACTGACTGACTGACTAACTGTTGTGTTTGATGTCCCATACTTGCAGCTCGGTGAGAAACATGCGCTGGATTGCCGGTGGTACGTACACGGGAGAGGCGCTGGATTTTGCCCGGCAGGCATTCGGCAGCTCCCAGCTGGACCGGAAGGTGGCCATAGTCTTGACAGACGGACGGTCGGACACCCGCCGGGACGCCAAACCGCTGTCCTCCCTCTGCTCTGTGCCCAATATAAGGGTGAGGGATGTCAATGGGACTGGGCAATGGGATGGGGGAGAGTGGGCTGAAGGACATGTATAGGTTGGGGTGAAGAGATGATGTCAGGACCAAGGGTTCATTTCATTAGACATAAAGAGAACCATCTCTCTCTCCTACAAGTCTGCCATTTTGTGGCAAAGCCTCAGTATGTCCTCCATCTTGGCTCCTCAGGTGGTGGGCATTGGCATAGGTGACATCTTCAGACGGGCGTCCTACGCCACCATGCTGAAGGAGATCATCTGTCTGGGCACAGCCTCACCTGGACTCTACCTGAAGATTACAGACCACGTGCAACTGCTGGAGGACTCCTTCTTCAACAACGTTACTGGCTATATCTGCCAAGGTAGACTGTGTACAGGCTAGCTCTAATTTACAATATCTGGAGCTAGCTACATCTGCCAAGGTAGTCTATGTACAGGCTAGCTCTAATTTACAATATCTGGAGCTAGCTACATCTGCCAAGGTAGTCTATGTACAGGCTAGCCCTAATTTACAATATCAGGAGCTAGATACATGCTATGTTCCTATGCTCTCAACTAAGGTCTGGGTTGTGTTTGTTTACAGATAAGAAATGTCCTGATTACACCTGTCCAGGTAAGA
Source organism: Oncorhynchus tshawytscha (assembly GCF_018296145.1). Taxonomy (NCBI): domain Eukaryota; kingdom Metazoa; phylum Chordata; class Actinopteri; order Salmoniformes; family Salmonidae; genus Oncorhynchus; species Oncorhynchus tshawytscha. Next base: position 110,341 of record NC_056431.1, read on the forward strand.
CTGCTCCTCTCCCTTGTTTTTATGGTTACAGTTTCCTATGCATTACAATACGTTATTTTTAGCATTCAGCCTAGTACTGCAAATTAAAGATTTAGTGGAATGTATGTAAATGTATCTGAACCCCAACTGCTGTTCTAAAATAGTCTACTCTTCCTCCAGCCAACTTCCAGGAAGCTACAGACATAGTCTTTATGTTGGACGGCTCCTCCAGTGTGGGCCAGGCCAACTTCTACAGAGCCAGAGAGTTTGTTGAGAACATGGCCGCCAGGCTGCTGTCACAGGACCGGGGAGGGCTGCTCCGCCTGTCCGTCATGCAGTACAGCGATGGGCAGCAGCAGAGAGTGGAGGTGCCCTTCACTGCCAGGGTTGAGGATGTGCTAGCGGGGCTAGCAGCTACGCTCTACATGAACGGGGCCACCGACTTACCAGCTGCCCTGGACTTCCTGACCTCCACCCTCCAGAGGGAGGGCCGCTCTGCTGTCCCCAGGAAAGTGGTGGTGTTCACGGACGGCAGGTCTGTGGCCTCTGCCCGGGCTGCTATCCCCAGAGCCGCCACCGCCGCTCTGGCAGAGAACACACAGCTGCTGGCCGTCACTGTGGGCGAGGGCTTTGATGAGGCGGGCGTGTGCCAGCTGGTGACGGGACAGGCGAACGGGTTTGATTACCGCGTTGTGGATAGTCGTGTCCACCGAGTGGCGCTGTACAGTGACCTGGCCAGACGGGTGGTCATGCAGAGCCTGGCTAGAAAGCTCTCTGTAAAGCTCTCTGAACGCTCTCTGAAGCTCTCCAAAGCTCTGTAAAGCTAAAGCTA
>NC_056431.1:111251-113751 GCF_018296145.1 Oncorhynchus tshawytscha
ATGAAACAGAAATATAACTGTTTGGCCATGATGACCGTCGTTATGTTTGGAGGAAAAAGGGTGAGGCTTGCAAGCTGAAGAACACCATCCCAACCATGAAGGGTGGCAGCATCATGTTGTGGGGGTGCTTTGCTGCAGGAGGGACTGGTGCACTTCACAAAATAGATGGCATCATGAGGTAGAAAAATGATGTGGATATATTGAAGCAACATCTCAAGACATCAGTCAGGAAGTTAAAGCTTGGTCACAAATGGGTCTTCCAAATGGACAATGACCCCAAGCATACTTCCAAAGTTGTGGCAAAATGACCTAAGGACAACAAAGTCAAGGTATTGGAGTGGCCATCACAAAGCCCTGACCTCAATCCCATAGAAAATGTGTAGGCAGAACTGAAAAAGCGTGTGCGAGCAAGGAGGCCTACAAACCTGACTCAGTTACACCAGCTCTGTCAGGAATGAATGGGCTACCCAAAACATTTGACCCAAGATAAACAATTTAAAGGCAATGCTACCAAATACTAATTGAGTGTATGTAAACTTCTGACCCACTGGGAATGTGATGAAAGAAATAAAAGCTGAAATAAATCACTCTCTCTACTATTATTCTGACATTTCACATTCTTAAAATAAGGTGGTGATCCTAACTGACCTAAGACAGGGAATTCTTACTAGGATTAAAATGTCAGGAATTGTGAAAAACTGAGTTTAAATGTATTTGGCTAAGGTGTATATAAACTTCTGACTTGAACTGTATATATTATTATTATTATGATTATTATACAAATCTTAACAATTATTGTTGTTATTATTATTATTATTATTAATTTGTGGTTACATTGTGGGCTGTGTGTGGGATCCCCAGTCTAAGACAGAGGTCGTTATGATAATTAACCTCTCCCTTGATTCATTGTGTACACACACGCGCGCACACTCACAGTTCCCCATCCTATCTTTGAGCTTGTAATGGCAGTATGTGACAGAACATGTGTGTGGCTGGTTGTTTTAGAGGCCAGAGTTAGTAAGGGTCCAGCACCATGAGGGGTCCATTAACATTTAATGATACAGGCCTCATTTAGTCCTCAAACGACAGATAAACTAGGGCAAAAGACTCACACACACACATACACACACACACACACACACACACACACACACACACACACACACACACACACACACACACACACACACACACACACACACACACACACACACACACACACACACACACACACACATACACAGCTACTCACACACAGTACACACTAACAAACTTCTCCTATAGTTTAGCTGTGCTGGAGTGATGGTTGCGTTGTGTGTGTGGTTGTATGTATGGCTGTTTATGACCAGGTGTGTTGAATGCAAAGTGGATGGGGGTTCAATCTGGGCTCATTCAGTTCGAGAAAACGTAAGAAAAAGTTTTGAAATTATTTTTAAAAAGACAGTTGTTATCGGACAAGTTAAGGTACATTCCAAAACGTTTTCTTCCGTTTCCTGCCGAGTGAACAAGAACCGCTGAGCTTAGCTTCACTGATTGGCTAATGTGTTTTTATCTGCTTCACCGATTGGCTAACATGTTTTTATTTGCTTGACTAATTGGCTAATGAGTGTCATATTAAGGGAATTACACTAACAACACACTAACATCTTCCTCACATGTTTCATACTATTGCATTATGTGCATCTGTTAACTGCATAAATAATCAACGTCATAAATAGGGAGGAGATCCTGCTGTTTTGTGGGTTTCAGCACCAAACTGTTACCATCACCTCCCCAACATTCTCACACACACGCTTACACTCTCACTATCACTACAATGTTGATGTTTAAATTCTGTATATAACACAACAACCTGATTATTTCTCTCTCTCTCTTTCTTTTCTCTCTCTCTCTCTCTCTCTCTCTCTCTCTCTCTCTCTCTCTTTCTCCTCCCATCCTTCTCTGTAGACATGCCATGTGTGCAGGCACAGTATGGGCCCGCCCCTCCAGGCTCGTCCTACTCCGCCCAGTCCTTTGGCTACCAGGGCGACAGCTACAGCTCTGACCTCATGACCCCGGACTATAGCAAGTTGGACTTGGGGGGGGGTGAGATCACGGCGGCCGCCACCACCTCTCTGCCGAGCTTCAACGTGTTTGTTGAGGGGAGCTACGAGCCCAAGTCCTCCTGCCTATACCAGATGCCCTCCCATAGGCCGCTTATCAAGAAGGAGGATGAGTCCTACCCACAATCTGACACCATGCCCTCCTCCTCCATGTACTTTAAACAGTCTCCTCCGGCCACCCCCACCACCCCCTCTCTCGCCCCCCAGCCTGGCTCCTCCTTCCGCTGGGATGACTCCCCCCACCTCTCCCTGCAGCCCCCCTCCCACGGCCCCCTCAAGTCCGCTCGCTTCCCCCACTTCTACCAGCACTCCCCTCCCCACAGTGGGGGGTACGAGGGGCTGGGAGGGGGGCTGCCTCGCTCTTCCTCCTCATCCTCTTCCTCGTCCTCCTCGGTGCC